>NW_009728918.1:0-2796 GCF_000703405.1 Apaloderma vittatum | reverse complement strand
GCTGAACCACCCTGCCCAACCTGGCATTTAGGGAATGCAACCTATGCGTGCAAGCATAATGTCTAGCCAAAAAAAATAACAGGCAACTAGTACATGCCATTTTCTTGCACTTTGTTTTACATGTTTTTGTAAGAAAATTGGAGTAGTTTTGGAAAGCATTTTATTTTTAAGAAATTGTCTCTGTGACATACCAGACTCAGTTCTTTGTATGTTAATGTCATTCTTTTAGACAAGATTATTGTCATTGACCTTCTCTGCATTATTCTACTTAATGAAAGAATAATAATAAATAAACTTCTTCATTGCATTCAAGATTCCCCCTGAGATCATATGCAAGTGATCTTTTCCAACTGAAAGACAGTAAAAAAATGTTATTTTTTCTTTCTGTTAGGTAGGGTTATCTCCCAAATCAGACATTTCATCGTTTCATGGCATGACTTGAAGAGTGAGACATATATTGACATTAATATTGTTTTTCATCTTCTGTTGTATTTCTTGTGTATGGAGTGTTTCTGATTAAATATTACAATGAGATTTTTTTCTATTTTTGTTTTTCTTGAAAACTTTCATGCCTGAGAGAGTGGAGACTTAGCACTAATAATTTCAGCACTATTTATTTTGGAACAAAACCTACCTCAACCATATTTGGACCACTTTCGCTACAAATTGTTCAGTTGCCACAGGGTACCATTAATTTATGCATCATAGTTATGGTTTAAGAGGATTTATTTGACAATGAAAAGTTTAAAAACCTTTCTACCAGTGGTGGAGAAAATTGTTTATTTTTCTTCATTGTATTAAACGAGTACATTCTATGATTTTTCATTTAGAATAGTTCTGTTGTACTTTATGTGGCCGGACAGAGAAGAAGGGAATAAAGCACTTACAAAATAGCAAGTTTACAGAGGAAGAAAAATAATTATTTGCTGATTGAAATTCCAGATGCAGCATTAAATCTGTCACCAAGTCTGCTTTTTTGTGAATCATTATATCTTACACCAACTTGAAATTGGATTTGTTATACTGATGAGATGAATAATTTTCTTATGATTTGAGTTCTGAGTTTATGCCGTTGTTTTATTGCCTTCTTGTTAATTTGTTTTCAATTCTCGTTAGTTTTTATATTAGGAACAGTTGTGTCATTTCCTTGAGCTTCAGAGCTTCTTAGAATAAGGTCTGCTGCTATTGCCAAGGATGTACTCAAAGCCTGATTTTTATTTTCTTTTGAAGAACGCTCATCCTGAAAAATCCTCTTTAGCAGCAAGTTTGTGGAAGTGATCTGAATGGTTGAATTTTAGTGTAGAGTAATAACAACAGTCAGTAGAGACCTTCACTGTCTTTTTTCATCTTACAAGCTTAGAACGACAGTTTCAAAAGGATCCAGGCATTGAACTCCAACTACCTTTGAACAAGATGTAGGCAACTATTTTCTCTCTTTAGTTTTCTTCAAGAGACTTCAGTAAATAATTTAAATCCACTGTCTAGAAGGGTTATAATGATCAAAGACTGAAAACCTTGCAGACGCCCTGGTACAAAAGAACTTTAAAGAAGAGTTTGGAAGATTTTCTATGATGCACAAAAATTGAAAAGACCCCTGTGATGATAGTACTGGTTTTACATGAAAAATTACCTCCTGTTGCAAGTGTATTGTATTGCTTAAATTGAAAAGACCCCTGTGATGATAGTACTGATTTTACATGAAAAATTACCTCCTATTGCAAGTGTATTGTATTGCTCGTGGTTCTTGGAAATATTTTTTTTATTTTAAGGAAATAGCAAAACTGATTTAGTACTGGGTTAGTATTGTCAGCAGCAATGAGACTGAATATTCTTTCCAGTCATTCATATTGTTACAGTTGCTAATACTTAATTTTTTTCTTTTCAGGTATCAATTCCTGTGCATCGTCCCCCTGTAGCCACCTCTGCTTGCTTTCTTCATCTGGACCACTTTTTTTTTCCTGTGCTTGTCCTTCAGGATGGATGCTTTCTCCTGATAACAGGAACTGCATGAGAGGTGGGGCAGCAGTAATGAGAGATGAAAAAAGAGATCTGACTGACGCTGTCAAATCCATCCCTCTGTCAGGAAAAAAGCATACATCAGATCTGTGGGCAGCTGCTCATGAATTCAAAGTTTGGGGCTATTCCAGGCAGACTTTGTTTAGAATGCGTGGAATGTGCTTGGCCTAGGGGTTTGGAGCCAGGTTCTGTAAAGAACTCAGAGATTCAGGTGCTTCATTTGGGGGAAAGGGATGAACGCAGTTTTCTTTTAAGCAGTTGAAAGAAGACAGATTTTAAAATTTCTCAGCATATTGAATGTTTTGCTCTTGGAATACATCTGGAAGGAGCTTAGTATCAGTTGAAATTGGGAACATACTCTGGCAGAATGTTGTCCTCATTATAAATATTCAGGCTAGATACCTATTTTCAAGAGTTGCAATTGTAAGAATGTCAGCATGTGAGACAAGGAGAGACTTTCGTGGTTGCTTCTTGTCCTTGACAACCATATCATATGTCCCGTTTTACTCCAGTTTAAGATACTTTGGTTTCTTGCCCCTAAAAGTCACTGAACCTCATAATTTTGATATTTGGAAACCTTGTGATTTTCTGTTCAAATACAGTAGTTCCCCAGTTTATGCCCATTTCTTATGCCATTTTTGTCCTTCAAGATAAATAGCAACAGTAGTTCTCCTTCATCCCTGGTGTCTGTTCACTTGTGTATATTTGAAGTGACTCCCACATTCTTTCTCTGGGTGTATTTTGCTAAGAAATAAGTTGTGATTGTTTGGTTTCCTCTAA
>NW_009728917.1:6942-111128 GCF_000703405.1 Apaloderma vittatum | reverse complement strand
GTTAGCATCGGTGCTGGCAGCCTGAGCCCGTACTCTGCCAGCACTAGCAAAGCCTGCTGGGTCGAGATGCTCTCGTAGTGTAGTGTCATAAAAATACAGTTAAACGCAAGTTCACCCTCTGGATTCTGCAAGGGTCTGGAAAGTAGCCTAGGAGAGATGGTGAGCTGTGTGTGCTGCGTGCCGTGTTAGAGTTCAGCGCCGAAAGTTGTCTACAGAGCAGGACTCTGCTGCTGGGCTTCTTTTTTAAGATGCTAGTTCACACTGGAGGCAAGTGTCTTGATGCAGTAGGAATAATTTGATTTCTTGTTTATTTAGCTGGCCTTACTGGAGGTGGCAGGTATTCTTTTTAACATAACGTATGCCCTCTTTACAGCTGGAAAGAATATAGGACCCAATGGCTTCCCAAGCGATGACTCTGTGGATTTAGTAGTTGGTAGCCGCACCCATGACAGACAGAATGATGCTCCAAGTTCTTGAACCATCAGTGTTCAATCATGACTCCAGTTGTCTTTCACTGATGTGCTTAATGTAACATAAAAAGTATGTAAGCAGTTAAAGGT
This sequence comes from Apaloderma vittatum, assembly GCF_000703405.1. Lineage (NCBI taxonomy): Eukaryota > Metazoa > Chordata > Aves > Trogoniformes > Trogonidae > Apaloderma > Apaloderma vittatum. The sequence continues at coordinate 110,568 of NW_009728917.1, read as the reverse complement.
ACAGAAGGAGGCAGGTCCTGTGTGTATCATAATCTCTGCTCAGTTTTAGCTGGGATGCAAAGGGTTAGGGTAGCTAAGCTCACTGAGCAATATGCCTTTGGATGACAGGCTCAACTGTCTTGGTGATGGACAAATTGTTAGTGCCACTGTTGGAATTGACGGAATAGCCTAGTATTTTTCTCTTAATACCAACTAGCTTGGGATCAGCCCAGCCCTGTCTCACAGACCTCGCTGCTGGATTGCTGTATACTATCCTCTGTATGTGGAATTGTAAATATTCAGTTTCCATTGCTGTTTTATCTCCATAATGTACTGAAATAGCTTTTGGTTTTAGTCTCGTTCACTAGAATCTTCTATGAGATTTTTAAAGACACAATTTATTTCCTTTTCTGCGTTTTTTTTTCTGCCCCAGTGGACCTACACTATAACTTTGAGTTAACTATTTTCAGAAAAAAATAGTCCTAATGTATTGTCAACATTTTATGAGTTCCTCTGCAGAAATATTTGATTTGTTTCAGGAAATCACGCACAGACATAACACTTCCCTTCATGGCAACTGTGTATGTGTTTGGAATTGTCACAGGCAATTTATCTGTATCCCTGGACCACTAAGCAATAGGTTCATCAGCTCTAAATAAGAGCTAGAACTCATTCTCGGGGAAATTTTCTTTCTTGTTGAATCACTTTGAGATTTATCAGCGGGACTGTGGATCTGAGATAAAACAACTAATCTTTGGAAGAAATCTCTTTCTGGAGTTGACCTATGGGAAACAAATATAATTCATCCTTGCTTGTGCTGCATCTCTTCTTTAATTGAAAAAGATATTTTTCTGTATTAAGTTGGTTTTTTTTTTTGCCCTGAGTCTTACCTCTGTGCCTGGGCAGAGTTCAAATTCCCTTCTGCTGCGTCTGCTAGTTTTCTTTCCTGAAAGAACCTCTTAAGCATTTTTTTAATCCTGTGTTTTTCCTTTCCTCATGGGCACATCTTTTTTACTACTTCCTGCAGCATATTTTATTACTTTTTTTTCCATATTCATAATATCATGTGGTGGTGCCCTTCTTTCTTCCAGGCTTCTTTCAGACAGCAGAGACCGAATTCTGAGATGACAAAACTTGCCGCAGCTTTGCTTAAACCAGCGGAATCAATGCAAATCTAGTTGAGAAACTGGCTCTAAGCTTGTTTTTCCTGAAGTTACCTGCTTAGAATAGAGGTTAAATGCCCCTTATGTTCATGTTGCTTTGCAGTCCTATTGCTTTGCATTTCGCTTTAGAATCCTAAAAAGGGTTAGGCCTCTGCATGCTTTGATTAATACCTGAAATTTTATGCTTAACAGTTATTTCTGGAAAGAAGTGCTCATGTATCTTTGTAAGATTAATGACATCGTTTTTTTTATCTCATTTCTTAGCAAAGACAGCAGAATTTGGAAGTACTCAGCATCACTACTCATTACATAAATAAATAATTTCACCTGTTCTTTTATGCTTTCTGTGTTGAACATTCTGGAATCTGACAACATGCTTTTCTCACAAAGACTGTTTCATGGGCCTCTTAGGCAGGAAGCTTAGGATACTTGGACATTTTATTTTCCTCCCTAGTTAAACTAGGTTAAAAAATGAGCTGGCTGCTGATACAATCTCCAAAGGCAGTGGTGGAGAATCACAGAGCAAGACCTGTATTATGCCTAAAGCTGCTCTCCCTCTGCTTCACTGGAGACTTTTTGGAATTTTTTCACCTTGAAGACTTTCTCCTATTATTACAAAGAATAGAAACCTTCCCAGTCATAAGCTAAGCCTTAATCTCCTGTGTCTCCGTAAAAGGATTTGGTGACATACATTGTTTGATTCCTGATGCCAACCTTATGTACAAGAGTACAAAAAATCTTTTGACATCGGCAGCAGTTTATCAGACTGAGTTCTTTGCTTTATCAATATAGTTGTGTGAATTCTCCGGAGTCTGCAGGGAAGCCTGCAGCTTGCGTGGCGCCTTCTCAGAGGTCAGCGTTCCACAGTAATAAATGGCATATGCTGAGTTCTGTAGGACAGTTTTGTGGAATTGCCCAAGTCGCGGTGAGGACCTTGTTAAAAGCTAAAACGAGAAGGACAGGGAGTGATTACGTGGTACAATAAGCAGCATGCGAAACGTACAGACTCTGAACAAGCCAAACCCTGGCTGGGACACTTCAGGCATGTCAAACAAAGGCGTAAAACAAAATGTGTTGTCGGTTAGTATATAATAATGTGAGTCATCCACAGTGAGCAAAACTTAAAACCTCGTATTCTTTTACATAATCTTGAGAGTGAGAAACTATAGCTGTAGTCTGAGCATAGAAATTAAACCCGAAGATATCCTAACAAAGCTCTGTGTTTGTGTAGTTAATAATACTGTCGTGGGCATATGACAAATACTAATGGAAGTCTTTTTTGTTTAGGTGCCAAAATTTCTCTAGTTGTTTTTTTACCAGAACAAGATAGAAAGAATGATTATATGTAGGCTGCAGTCTTCAATGCCTATAAATTCACGTAACAACTATCATATAATGAGCTAATCAACATCCTGCATGCAGCTGTGGGTTCTGACTTGCTCTCAATGAACCTCTGTCCTGATACAAAGACAGTGTCTTTGCCTCGGTTTCAACTTCATTCATCACCATTGTTCTGTTTATTCATGTAGCAGGGAGTTCATTGAGTTGATACTTGTTATGCAAGATAGTGCATATCCAAAATACTACTTGCTGGCTATTTTGCCGTTGAAAAACTTACTTCTTTGGTGATGACAGTAGGTTTGTGAGGCTGGCATGAGCAATAAATGAGGAAAGCTGTTTTATACAGATTTGATTAAAAATTATTGGAATTTGGGCCTTGCTATATTTACATTTATTTATACTATCTCCAGATCTTTATAGATACTAATTAGAAGAGGTGTTTCCATCCTTTTTTTCTTTTTTTTTTACATTAGCTGTGACATAAAAAGCAGAACACTATAAGGAGCGGGTTTCCTTAAAAATAAAATTACTTGCTATAATACTTTTGTAAATGAGTAGCTAGCCAATTGTCGTATGAGGGGATGGCCAGTTTCTTATAATAGTAGTCCATGTTGTCATCGTCTAAAGAAGAGCTGAAATAAACAGAAGTATTGCAATTAAAAAGCCCAGAAGGAACCTTGTCTTTTATATGCATTTGTTTCTTGATGGAAACATTACTTACATGCAGGAAGATTAAAGTACATTTCTATTACTGATCCTTATTACAACATCAGGTTTTGCAAAAGAGCTTCTCCAAGGTGTATGTGTGAGCGTGCCCAAGGTGGATTGTAAACTTGAATGTTTTTTGCATGTTTGGTGACTTGAGACCTGACCATTCCCATATAGGATTAAAAGGAGTTTTTCTCAAGGACTGCGATGTGAACTATGTTCCCCTTACAGCGCTCTGTGGTACTCAGTTCCAGCAGTTACTGTTTTTTCATGATGGCAACCCTCTCACTTACTCCTGTCATATGTGCCTGAGGAAGATGCTTCTGGAATTTGTATCCTAGCTTGCTGGGTTAACCATGAAGCCACCACAAAGCAGTTACCCCTCCAGTACGTTCCTGAAGTTTAGATTTTGTCATGCTGCAGTGGGGGAGATGTGCGGTAGCGCTCTCCTGTAGCTCTTCAGCTTGGAGTGAGTAGTTACAGAGGAGAGGCAGGAGCTTTACAGCACCTTCATTTTCCAAACTCTTCTCACCATGTCAGGTAGAACGATTGTTCCCATCTAGGAGATCCAGCTGCAGCCTCAATGTGTGATGAAGTAGCCAAGGTCTAAATCAGATGAGCCATTCTCTGCTCTTCCCCTTCCTTCCTTGACCTTACCGCAGTAACAGCTATAAATAGCAGAGCTGTGGCTACCAAGAATAGACTCCGTATCACGTACTCTGGTTATTTCTGTACATTTTCATGTCCCTTAAACTCTGGAGCACAGTGGCTGAGAGCTTTAGAGCTGTTGCTATCGTATGGAAAACACTTTTTTCCAGAGCTTTTCACCTAGGACGATTCTGCCAAGTTCACATTGTTTTTTTTTTTTTAAAAATGTCCTTTAAGATACCTATAGCTCATCTGCCAGCACACTGGTGTGGCTGCACAAAAGAGGTCAGAAGAGGTGCCTCAATACTGCCAGTGCCTCTTCCAGGCTGCCGTCTTGAGAACGTGAATACGTAGAGCTCATCTCACCATGATTTCTTCTCCTATTATGCTGTAGAGTTATATATTCAGAGAACAGTCTTGGTTTTGAACAGGACATTGGGAAAAGCTTTCCAGTGTAAAGCTCCCAGTGCAAACAGGAAGACCAATGCCGAGGAGAATCTTCAGAGAGAGAACATGCGTGTGCACTAGTGCGTAATGTGGTATGGAAGTGTGGTTTCCATGTTGCATCATTATTACTACTGTAAATATTGCCATTTTCACGCTAAATCTTTAAGATTCCGTTTTCAATAATTACATTAGTACTCTTAACTGCAGTTCACTGTGCCTAGGTGGTAAGGATTGGCATTAGGTGTGTTTTCACATTGCCAGGCTGAACTGAGTTAAGAAAGTGTAGCATATGGGAAGCCTGCATCTTTGCCTGGAGCGATACTTTAGAAACTGCTGAAGCTAGGTTATGCTGAAAAATGTATTTACTTAAAGCCAAACCCCTGAGCTTTTACTCATAAAAGGACACACTTTACTTGTAATAATGAGATCAGGCCACTTGCATGCAAACCCAAAGGACATAATTATGTGCTAAATTGTACTAGTTATATGCTAATGTAACTCTTGCTCTCATTAGAATGCAGGATTGGACCTTATACAACAGCTTAAAATATGCCACAATAAATTTTACTATTGTTACAGATACTGCTAACCAATTAGCCTTGAATCAAATACCAGGTTAGAATTCTGCAGGTTTCATCTTGTTGATGATCTGAGCTGCACACTGCCAGCTACACTTGCTTATTTAGACTTGTTTTGTGATGTGGCTTGTGCAAAGTGCTGAAGGAGTTCAAAACACATAGAACGATGTGCACAGTTTGGGAACACATGCTGCGCCCACTCAGTTTGCCGAGATGAATGCACATAATGGCGATGCTGAAGTTAGTAGCATAGCTGGTGCTTTCAACTGCCCTTGGAGAGAGACGGGGGAAATAGTAGCCCCTGAGGGCTGTTGAGATCCCAGTTTGTCTGGGCTGGCCTTGGGAGCTGCCTGTTTCTCCCTCTGACTGTAGCAAAAGCTTATTTATAAGCAAAGTAGGATAGATTCAAGCTTTGAGGTCAGAGGCCAACTGTATGTTTCTACCCTGTTATCGTATGGAATGGCTTATAGGTCCAGTACTCACTCAGGTTTCACTGTTTGGTCAGGCTTGTTTGTGTATTGCCTCACAAGGTCAGGTGTTTGTGACATTTGTAAAGATGAGATCGGTGCCTTCCTGTCTATTGCAGAGGCTCAGAAACCACGATTGCAAAAAGACCTTATGGCAAGCAGGCATTAACCTCTGGGGTGTTACTAGTTTCTTGTGTCCCACATCCAGCAAGTGAAAACAGACACAAGGAAAAAAGAACAATAACCCCGTCAGAGGAGAGAGAAGAAACAAATACAAAATGCCTCAAGGTATAATGGCTTCATGTCCCATCTGAGAAGCTAAAAAGTCTCTACATCTCGTCTGAGAAGCTCTCAGTCTTCTCATCAGCCAACCTTGGCATCTGTTCAACTGAACATGTATTTAATTTTCTTACATTCACTAGAGGAATCTCAGCTGGAATAATCAGGCAGGCATCTATCCTCTACTTCTGAGTCAGCAGCAGAAAGATTTGTGGATAGCAAAGAGACCTTGCCTCTGTTTTTTAACGTTTAAGAATCTGCTGGATTTGCTGCTTTGTAGTTGGCTGGTTGCCTATGTTTGTATGTGGAAATCTTTGTTCTTGCACTGTGTTGTTCCTCTGGAATGTTATGAGCAGTTGTTTTTGTTTGTTCGTACTTGGGTGGAGCTAACTCTCTGAGTAAATATTTGCAGTGTTATATTTGCATGCACAGAAGACAAAGAGGGCTGAATTCCTATTGACATAAATGGCATTTTACACCAGCCTGGCAATGTAAAGGTTTAAATAAGATTGATAACTGTAAGGCCACTTCCTATGGTCAGACCGTATTAGGTGGATTTAGTATAAATAACTGTCATGTCCATATTTATTTCTGATTTCAGATGAACTGTGTTTTCCAGCTGAGATGTTTTGTGATCACAGCCATGAAGGGGGAAGCTGCCTTATTCACTGACTTCATGTTCAAAAGTGCTTGACCTCCACTGGGGTTTAGCCCTCTTGGAAAACAAGGCATTTATTTGCCAGCCTGTCTTTGGACATCAAGGGTGAGTTTTCCACAGATGTAGACATTTGCGAAGTGAACATTAATAGGTCCAAATGTCTGAAGCTGTTTTGCAAATTGCAAGCTTGTGCTGCTCATGGAAGGTGTGTTTGTTTATATAATAAATAACTTGTATAAACCTCACCAGGTGACTATTGCATGTGTTATCATTAACTAAGATACAAAGTGCACTATAAAGACATACACACATACGAAGAGATTGTAATGAATACTTATGGCTGAAGAGGGTGTTATTAGGTAATTCAGCTTTTTTTCGCACAGAGGTTAATAAAAATGGTTGTGACATAAGGAAAAGTGAAATTGAACTCCACAGCTGAGGTGTTATGTAGACCTGACCCTAGCTCAGCTTCTGTGTAGCTCTAGCTGTGAAAGCCTGGAGCTTACTGTGAACTGATTTATCCTGCCTAGTCTTGAAAGAATGGCACAGTCTTGTAGTCTGATTGCTTCATACATACCTTAAGGGACCAAGTGTCTATCTGTAGGCTTAAGAAAAAAATTTAATATATGAGAATTTTATTTTATTCAGTTACTTGTCTTGCTTGAAATTCTCACTGTATTTCTTTAAGGTTCAGCTATTTATTCTTGTCTTCAAAAAATAAATGGGAATAACTTAGAGTTTCACTTCCATAGGGCCAAACTCTGATGCTCTTACACTGTCTGGTATCTTACTTCATCATTAGTTCTACTGGGTTCATTGATACTAATTGTGGTGCAAAGTATCCCTCAGACTGACTAAAACTTCCAGTCTGTTTTAAGCATTTTGTTACCACAGTGTAGCTATCCACTCCTCATCTCTTACGGCAGATCCCAGACTTTTGTCTGCCTTTACAGTGCATGTATTGAGGCTCAGTTGTCTCTGAGCAAGCATTCATTGACTGAGTAGTCAGCCTTATCTCTACTCCTGCATAGTTATTACTTTTGCCAGTCCCTACGGTGTGCTCGTGCATCTCCCTGTGTAATCATTCTGTGAAGCAGAATGGCGATGTGAGCCAGGTAACAGATTGCTTTGCTCTTTTTGGTTGTATCCATTCTCTGATCTAATCCACTTCTCATCCATCCCTACGAATAGTGTGGTGAGTGAGAATCAGCATCTACAGACAGACAGAACCTGCTGAGGTCAGTCATACCACTGCCTGGTTTGCCTTCCCTGCTTGGAATGCCTGTCTCAGTTCATCTCACCACCAAGCCTTTTCACGAAGGTTGTGCTGAATAATTTCCTATGAACTCACACCTTTCAACTGGTGGCAAACTGACTGTAACTATTCTTGTTGTTCAGGTCTTTGTAAGCTCCTTGTAGATTCTTGTAAGCTCATCCCGAGTGTTTCCCTCAGTCACGTATAACTGGATTTTATGAAAAAGCATGCGTGATTCTGTGGTTTTCCTTGCTACCTTAGTTCTGAAAACATGTTGAAGTCTATTTGCTTAGGGACCTTTATCCAGCTGTAAAATTAGGTTAAAACTGTTCAGTGGCTTTAAAGGTGTAGGATAAGTAGGAAAGCAAATATTAGACAAGGCAGCAAGGCTGGATAAATATTTTTTCACTAAGAAAGCAGGTTAAAAATGGTGCCACTTCCCTTCCCCGACTCTATGTTGCTTAAGATACTAAATATATACTAGTCTTCCTTGTGATTTTGAGATTAGTATTACCAGTCCTCCTTCTCTGCAGTGCTTTTCCTGGTTCTTGTGTGTAAACAATCTGTAGTAATAGTACAGCAGCACCTAATCCTCACCTTCTAACAGCCACCCATGGAAATTAGTTCCTCCTTCAAGTCTTGCCTTTTCTCGGGTGCTGTGTTTAGTGACACTGGTGATATGTGTGTGAGTAGCCTAGGACATTCCTCACTCTCCATCAGACCTTCATCCCACCATCACCGTGTTTTCTGAATGCTTCTATCTGGTTTTGCCCAAACATTTGGACAAAGTTTTTAACATGGATTATGTATGTATTTCATTGAATTTACTGTGAACGATTATCTGAGTTGGGCAATCAGAGTTTGTTCTGTTGTTTGGTCTTGGGATATTGCTGAAGACTCATTTCAGTAGCAGAGAAACTTTCATGAGGTTTGAGAAGGTGTGTGTCCTTTTGTACTTCTGTTTACGTACCTGGATCTGCTAAAGCCAAGTCTTGTCCATTCATAAGAGAAATTTTGCCATGACTTTAGTTTGTCAGTTTATTAGTTAGTTTGTCAGCTAGTTAGAAATGCCTAACTGCCCAGTGACTTACCTCACAAGCAAAAGTTAATTTTACACTTGAAATTTTTAAGCACATGTTTAAAGTCTACAACCTAATTTGCTAGGGAGGTCATTAACATTTTGATTTGTATTAGGAAATACCTCTTATCACTAAATTTCAGTGGGAAGAGGAAAAACCTGGATATGTTCCAAAAGATTCATTCATGAAAAGTTCTGTTGAATGGAAAAGGACATTTACAGCTTATTTTAAAGACTTACTATATCTGATATGTGTGTTTTAATCTCAGCTAACTGTACATTTTACAGATAACTCTTAATTCAACTGATTCTTGAGATAACAATATAATAAATACTGTAAGAATTGGCGTGTCTTAATGTTTCTGTCGGCATGATATATCTGAATTCTCCTTAGAAATAAGCCTGCTGCTATTTCATGTTGCAAATGAAGTGTGTCCATCAACATCTTTCCCAAGGAAACAGAGAGAAGAAGGACTGGGAGAAAGTGATTTGGTAAACACACTCCTTGTGAGGAGCAAACTTGCATAGCAGCTTGTCTTTAACTCTTCCCAAGCAGTGGAGCGTGTCATTGCTTTTGCAATAAACTGTTCTTCAGGAACAGATACAAACCAGCTGAAAAACAATTAGAAACATAATTTTATATAATACTGTCCATTAAACAACTTTATTCAGTGTTTTTGTAAGGCTGCTTGCTCTTCAGCATGAAAAAAATACTGGCAGAAGTGCAAGGAGAGCAGAGAATATTTATGGCTAGTGGAAGAAGAGCTGGCCTTTTGCCCTAGAGAAATGGATTGATGAGAAATTCTTATGCTTAAACCAAGCATTAGTAAAATAATTTGGACCTAGGCTTGAGGTAACGATGTTTAGCAAAACTGCTGCAAAGTCTTTTTTACTGCCCAGGGTGATGCTAAACTGAATGAATTCTTCTCGGAGTCTGTTGTGTGCCAACTCGCAGCTGCATAGCTGATCAGTCTTGCCTTTTGGAAAAATTGAATTTGTACTGAGATATGAATAGTTCACGTCTTTTACAAATATATGTTCTCAATAGCTACAATCGTGTTTGACTCATCTCTTGTAATTCAAGAAGGCAAACAAAGCTTTATCCTCTTCTGGACAGCTCTTAGAAACAGATCCACTGACATAACTGTTCAGGAGGACAAAACACAAAATTTGGTTCTTTATTGCAAACTAAGACACATAAAACATCTCTCCTTCTTAAGTCCACGGTCCTATGGACTAGGTATCAACATATAACTAAAGAAAAGAGGAAATATATCAAACCTTAATATTTATGACTGGATTAGCTACTGTATCAGTGTTGCTAGTAACCTTTTCTTCTCGTAACCAATTTCTTCTTTTTTTCTTTACCCCTAACCTGCCTGAGCCATAGCTATTTCAAACTGTTTTCTTATTTTGTTTCTTCATGTAGTCCATCTGATAATGCTACCAGACATTATTTCATCTCCTGAGAAGACTGAAATGGGGAAAATTCAAAGCTGCTTTAAATTCACTTTTCTCTGCTCACTCCATAATCTGTGTCAAATTATGCTGGATATGCTATTCCAAGAAACAGAAACAAGCTTCTTTATCTGTATTAGTAGCACTGTTTTGCTTTTCAAATCAGCAAACAAGAAGCTATGCCTTAAATAAGCCACTTAATTATCTTTTGGTTTGGATCTTTTTTGTCTGAAAATAAAACAAAAATATTTGTCACTGATAATAATTAAGCTATGTAATTTTTCATGTAGATCAGAAATTGAATGGACAGTTCCTAGTCATTTGTCTACCATTTCAACGTGGAAATCAATTCTCAGTTATCTACGCTTGGCTTGTCTGGATTGTGGATTAACCAGGCTGGGGATGCACTGACGTCTGATTATTTACTACATGGAAAGTTGACTGCGGACCAGTTGGCTGTATTGATTCAAGCAGAGTGTTGCATGAACATCTGTCAAATCTGTGGCTCCCTCCAGTTTAGCAGCAGATTATCTGTGTCACGGCTGTGTGAAGGCCTCTCCAGTAGCCTCTGCAGCGCTGCGCAGAATCAGCGGTCGTGATCTGGCTCCTCCAGGAGCACTGGAGAGAGCAAGGCAGAGGTATAACGCTTTGCATTCTTACCTTGAGGCAAGCTGGGTTTATTTACGCTCTGCGACCTACGGTGGCAGCCCTTCAGCTGTCTGAAGCTGAGAAAGCAATCTTCTTTGGTCTTTAAGCTGCCATCACAGGAGAGATGTCCAACTTTAAATAAACCAGTTAGTTACTAGTTTAGTTTAGTTAGTGTTAAGTGGGAGTAGACCTAATACACTGTGTTTGTAGGCAAGGCTGCTGTTTCCAAAAAGTGGTCAATGATACAGCAGTCTCTAGTTCCATATGTTTCCCTGCTGGTGGCCCCGGTTTTCCTTTTCAGCTTCAGCTGCAAACATGGAATGCTTGATCATAATTTGTATTTATTTAAATTAATAGAATGTGGTGAGTTTAGGCCTTAATGGACACCATTGGTTCAATTTTAAATGTTTAAGTATTTAAATAATAGACTCCACAGAAAAATATCAACAGAAAGGATTTAGTTTGTTTTGTTTAACTGAAAAAATTATAGATTTGTATTTACCTTTTTATCTTTATCTTTTATTATTCCAAAGGAATTCTGAATAGAGGTGCTATCTCAAACTTAACTGTGATCTTGCAATCTTACAATCAGTAAAACCGGTAATTTATGTTTCTGTTGAAAGCAAGTGAGAAATAATTAACTCATGTATTGCATCCATATGTTTGCAGGTCTTTAATTTTCAGGAAGTATCTGCACTAACAGGTTTTTAATTTCAGACTCTTCAAAGCTCCTGGGCTTCTACAAGAAAGCTGGCACTCAGTGCTGTACAGGTGTGCTTGATGCCTTGCAGAACTGAGACCCAGGAGTTCAATCCTATACACTTTGAAGTCATTGGCCATACTCGCATTGACTTCAGTGTGGCACTTGGAATCCTGGGGTAGCAAGATTATTTCTTCCACTGAATTACTGGTCCTGGGTTTTAGGATATTTCCCCATTTTGTCATGCATGTCCAAAAGTTGTTTATTTATCTGTGTGTGCTTCTGGCAGTCTGTATTCCCGGGTGACCTATTTTCGCAAGAATCAAATGCTAATGGTAGCAGGAGGATCCTATTGGTGCTTGCTGGGCTAATGTGCTGACACCATTGCAGTGAGAGCGCTCACGGTCAATGACAGCGCAAGTCCTGCCTAAGCAAACTCATTTCCTGCCGACTCTGCAGAAGCCCCTGTATCAACTAATTATTAGCAGCGTGTACCCGAAAGGATGGGTTCATACAGGCGTGTTTTCTATTAACAGAACTGTCTCCAAGGCTGACTAGCCAGTACGGCCAGTGTAGTGATGGAAGAGAGGAGCTACTGTGCAGAGCACACTAGTAAAGAATCAAAGACACCCTCCTTTTGTTCCTGTTAACCTGGTACTGAATCACATATAACTCACCATTTCCTCTGTAGTTTAATCTTACTCAGCTAAAAATTTTAAGGGTGTGTCAGATGAGCAGAGGTGAGACTGGATGGAAGGGAAGGAGTTGCTCTCATTTAGATTTTTTTTTCCAAAACAAAGTTAGTCACACCTCTAATAGCTAGACTCAGCTGTGTTTTCAGGTAATCTTAATAATAGGTTGCTAGAGTGCTTTGCTTGTTCGGTCCATTCAGTAATTACAACCAGTGCCAAAGTAATAAAATTGAGTGTGGGGTGATAACTTAATGAACTTTGACTCCAAGTACAGTTCTGTACAGCCTCCTCATGTATGGCTTCCTCTTGGATGGAACAGGGCAATCATCAAATAGAGCAAGTATATATGTCAGCTGAGGGCAGAAAATGAGCATTTAAGTGACCATCAATAAGATCATTTGAGCCACAAAGATTGATGAAAGCAGAACTAGCAATACTCAAGCTGGGTTAGTTCTCTTTTAGTCTCAAAGTGCTGAGAACTTTGTGTTTTTATTCAATATTAAGGCTGATACCTCCAGCAATATACATATGCTAAGGCAATGTTTTTAATGACTCAGGAAAGAAAGCTGTCTGCTGAATCATCAATATCCAAACATGAAGAATCTAAATGTTTTTTTTTAAAATCTGAATATAATTAAGCATAGTCTTGTTCTTTTCATTAGACGTGAAATAACCACGGATGATGAGACTCCACTTACATAACAGTAAAAAATTACTTGTTTTAGTTCTCTACCACAGAATCTGAAATCTGCAACCTTCAACAGCATGTTGTTTACAAGGACTAAGAAAAGGATCAAGCAGAAGAAAATATATCAAATAACTATACTAAATACTAAGACAAGTTTTCTGCTCATGAAGTTCCTAAACCAGAAGTCACTAGAAGCTGAAAAAATATTCTAGAGGACAAACCATGCAAGCTTACGCTGTTACGCTGTTGGATATTGTCAGATACTGAGCTAACTAGATGTTTGTTTTGATCTAGGATGGCTGTAGTCTGCATTCAATGTTGCCCATCTTCTCTGGACACCACAAGCAGTTGCATCAGGTTTGAAGTATAGATGGCCGGTGTCCCAGACTATCCCAAAAGTATTTAATAAAAGAATTGCGAGGTAAACATTGTATGAGGACATGACTAATGCAGGAATCATAGATCATAGAGTGGTTTGGGTTGGAAGAGACTTTAACAATCATCTAGTTTCAACCTTCCAGCTATGGGCAGGGACACCTCCCACTAGACCAGGTTGCACAAAGCCCGATCCACCCTGGCCTCAAACACTTCCAGGGATGAAGCATCCACAGCTTCTCTGGGCAATCTGTTCCGGCGCCTCATCACCCTCGCAATAAAGAATCCAATATTTAAGCTAAATCCACTGTAGGCTTTCAGTTTAAAACCTTCATCCCATTGCTATGCTTCCTGATAAAGGGTCCCTCCTCTTCTTTCCTGTAGCCCCCTTTAAGTACTGGAAGGCTGTGATAAGGTCTTTCTGGAGCCTTCTTTTCTCCAGGCCAAACAACCTCAGCTCTCTCAGCCTGTCCTCATGGGAGATGTGCTCCAGCCCCCGACCATCTTCATGGCCCTGCTCTGGACTTGTTCCAACAAGTCCATATACTTTTTATGTTGGAGACCCCAGAGCTGAATGCAGTCCTGCAGAGCAGAGCAGAAAGGTAGAATCACCTCCCTCGACCTGCTGGCCACACTTTTGATGGAGCCCAGGATATGATTGGCTTTCTAGGCTGTGAGTACACACTGCCAGCCCATATTCAGCTTTTCATCCCACATGCCCAAGTCCTTCTCCACAGGGCTGCTTGCAATCCACTTATCACCCGGCCTGTACTTGTGCTTTGGATTGCTCCGACCCAGGTGCACTTGGCCATGTTGGACTTCAGGAGGTTCACACAGGCCTGTAGAAGAGCAGAAAAGAAGAACAGAGAATGGAAATTCAAGGAAAGGCAAAACTGATTAGTAATAGAAAATATGTATTTCCCAAGTTCTGGAATGTAGTAAGAAAGTTCCCCAGGGATGAATGCCATTTAGTTTCAAAAGTAGACTGAGCAGGAGGTTGGGAAATGCTGTGAAAGATTTTCCTCTGTTGCCCTACTAGCTTTTTCTTTACAACATCTGGTATAAGAACTGCTTTGCAAATATGTTTGGTGGGTTTTTTTTTGTTACAGAAGAAATAATTTTTCTCCCATGCTGACTTGTCTGTTTTCCAATCAGAGATATGCCAGAACATCAGGAGAGTCATAGGGATTACCCAATATTTGCCTGCTTAAGTGTTGGCAGTAACTGCTGGCAAAGGAGAAGCACCTTGTTTATCCGTGTAGGCTACTTTCACAGAATCGTGAGGGTGATCTAGTGTAACCCTTCCGGCAGAGCAGGATCACCCAGAGTAGATCACACAAGAACATGTCCAGATGGATTTTGAATTTGTCCCAAGATGGAGACTCCACAACCCCTCTTTCATCATATCTACTAGACTGAGAGTGGCTATAGAGGTGTAGAACAACTAGAGAGATCCAGAAAGAAGGACCCTTGAGGCCTTCAGCTAAAGCTCCAGTTCTGCACTTACACCTGTGTTAATCTGGAATAGATCCCATTACACTAACCAAATTTTAAACAAGTTTACATGAAATTTAAGTATTGGACATACTAGAGAGTTGGGCCATATTCTCTGCTACCCTAAGTGGATATTGCTGCCTTAATTTTGGTGGACTCAGGACACTTTTCCAGAGAATAAAGATGAGAAAGTAGAGCTGGTTCCATAACTTTTCACCTCCAAATTATAATACTCACCAAGAAAGATGTTTCATTGACTTGCCAATGATAAGTGTTATCCACACTGAAGTGGCAGCTTTTACCGTAACAGTGGCATCAAGCTGACTTGCCTCTCCTTCCAGCTGGTGATTCCTTCCAGAAAAAGGCTAAAGAAGCAATCCAGGCAAGCTTTCCATCTCTCTGGTGTGTGTATTATGTGACTAGAACACTGCAGTCACACTGCAGGTGGTGGATTTCATTATATACACAAAAAAATAAGGAAGATCACAGCTGAACTCTGCAAAAATGCTAATTCAAAACTAGCCTCCTGTTTAATCCTTTTTCTGGAGTCACTGCATATTTTGGAAGTGCTGAGAAAGGCCATAAGCTTTATAGTTATGACAAATTGCAAAACAGCTAGAAATAAACAGTGGGAAGGGAAGCACTTTCTTGTGATGTCTATCTTCAATTAAAAGCAAAGCTAACTTGATGTCTCTGGTGCTGTCGTTGTTCTGACTTATCTTTGATTAATGCATGTGGAACCTCAGGAGCCCTGGAACACAGTTTTATACCTATTTCATAACTGCTTGGAGTTCCTTCTTAAGTAATCTGTCTGCGAGCTGTTACAAAGCTGTTCTGCTTCTCCTAACTACACTAGACCACCCTCACGAGGAGAAAGATTTAGCATTTTTGCATTCTGCACTATAACAGTGGCAGAGATGTACATCTTGCACCCTACCTGTTAAGTGGGCATTGTCACAGGGCGTGAGAGTTAAGAAAGCCCCCTGACAGCCACAACAGCTTCTCCTGTAGACATCCCAAGTGCCTCTCCTCTCTGCCTCTCCTCCGAGCTGCAGCAGACCTCACCAGCAGCCTGGGACCTCTGCCTGGGAAACTTTGCCACCTTTTGGGTACTGCAGCACAAGATGGTTGCTACGGGTCTGCTCATCATCCTCCTCCCTTCCTGAGGCTCAGGAGTTTCTTCTCTGGCACTGCTCTCTCCTCTTTGGAAAGTCTCAGCCTCCACTACACCCCTCGGGGTTGGAGATTCCCACTCCCACTCCTGTCTGCTGCAGCCACTGACACACCTCACAGGCACTCTGCTCTGAACTAGTACATTTTGGGGGGAGGCAGAGGTGTTCCACCTGCCGAGTAAAAGAGGTGACACAGAGAGTGGCTGCTTTCCAACCCTTCTCCTCTCCGTGGCCATGGCGGTGGAGCTGCGTGGGCAGTGACTGCCAGCCGGGAGTGAGTGGGAGAAACGGGGCAGTTGAGCACAGTACGGTGATGCAAGGCGGTGCATGAAGGGCACCAGACTAATATTGCTGGTCTGGTGCCTACAGTGGGACTGTGGCAATATAAAATTCATACATAATTCATAAATGTCATACATTAGCACTGTTCATGCCATTTACACTTATGGCTGTGATACTGTCGGGACACTGCCTGTAACCTCTTGTTAGTTTACACATGGAAACATGATAATAGCAACAGAAATCCCATTGGAATTTACTATCATTATAAGTGAAAGCATGAAAAAATATGCTTTAAAGAAGAGAAACAGGGCAGCTGTCTCCTGGCCTGGACTGTGAGCACATGGGGCTATAACCTGAGCTGCTGGAGCTGCTGGAGCTTTTGCCTTGAACTGCTGGTGCAGGTGGCAAAGTGCTGGTGAGAGAAGGGGTGTCAGTGTTTATTTTTTTGCTCAGCAGTGAAAAACAGGGGGTTGGGCTGATTGCCTCACCTCTTCAATGTGCAAGGAGTCATTGCTGCACCAACACAGCTCCACCTTTCATTTCACATGGCTGCAAACCCTATACTCACTCAAAATCTGCATGTAGTATTTGACTAGCTAACAACTTACACAGTTGCAGTTACTTTTTGTCACCCCATTTTTCATTTCAGTCTACTTGTAAGGATGGCTGAAAAATTATCTTCTGCTTCTATTTCCTTATGCTGTTGGTGGAATCAATTGTTAACTAAGTTTCTTGTGGGGAATGAAATGAAAATACAGTATGATAGTAATATGTTTCTGATGTGATTCGTAATTATCGGTAGAAATATTTAATGATATTTTTGTATATATATAGTAATTGCTTCTTCTGTATCACAATAATAGGTTGCAATACAATTACATTCTTGTTCTTCATATAAGAAATGGGCACATGAGTGGAACAGAATCAGAAAAGCAGAATGTCCCTTATATCTTTTCAATATTCATCTGCTCACTTGAGATTCTACAGTCTTTTGAATAACAGGAGACTTTTATAATCAAAGTGATTGTGCAGACTTAAGATAAACAATTAATAAGACAGCTAAAGTTCATTTTCATAACAAAACTAGGCATTAAGGAGTTATTCCTAAGGCTTTCCCTAAAGGTAATGACTCTAAGGAATCCAGTACATTGCAGATAAATCCTCCTAATATAAAGCAATATATTCTCAGTTACACAGAGATGAGCAACACTCACTTTTCTCTAATAAACTTCTGCTGGAACCTGGCTGCTGCTGAAAAAGCCTGTCTCTTCAAACAAAGGAGTCCCTGTCTTGTGAGAGCTCATTATCCGTATGATAAAACTATTAATTTCTCTTGCACAATTCATTGAAGTGGCAGTGGGCTTCTTGCAAACATCTAATTAGGTCTTGCATCATCCCTGAGCAGCAAGTATTATTGTATCTGTTTCTACAGTTGTGGAAGTTGGGTAGAGGGGCTGCAGCCAGTGGCTCAGAGCCACCTGTCCTGTCCCTTCCCCAGCTAGGAACAGGCTCTGGATGTCTTTACTCCCAGCTCTCTGTTTTAAGCTGTAAGCTATGACCTCTTGCAGAAGCTAATTAAAGACGAAGAAAATGCTTTGGCAAGCTTTCAAAGATGGTACAAAGATGGTTCAAAGTCTGGTACAGCAAATTTCAGCTGGAATCAGAGTCAAGTTTCTAGCACAGCTGTAATTGTTGTGTGTGTTGCTTAAGCTTTTTTAAACCGGTCAGAAAACTAAAGACATGTCTATACTCCCTATACATTGCGAAGTTCACCACAGTTCCATCTGCTGGTATTTTCTTTGGCAGCCCAGCTCCATTTATCAGGCACGTTTAAAAGTGTAAAACCCTAAAGTCAATGACGCAGCTTCTTTCAGATGCAGGCAAAACTTGCTGGTGTCTGCATATGCAGCTTGAGAACTGGTATACTTTGAATTATTTTTTGTTGATTTATTAGCTCTAAGATTATTTCACTTCTTGCAATCTACTTTTAAGAATACAGAAAGCCATTAGAAGAAGTATCATTTGTTAGAAGTCATTGCAGCTCAGTTGTCAAAATGAATACCCTTCCATTTGGACTGATGTTAAATCATAAATCTCCAGCTTTTATATTTGGTTAAGGGTTGGAAAGTGTTAAATCTGCAGGGCAAATTCCCCCGCCAACTTAGAATAAGCAAGTTAAGCAAAAGTTGACAAGAAGCGAGTATCACTGAGGAAGTGGATCTTCTGAAAGGAAATGTGACATTTTCAGCAAAATCTTGCTAAACCTCCTCCTGTTGACATTACATGTGGGTGAAAGTGATCCCATGTCTGGGCCTATGGCACAGGGTTTGCACCAAGAGGCAGGGTGCTGCTCACCCACAGGGGTGTGCGGTCTCTGCCTCTGGTCAACATAGGTGAAAAACGTGTCAGGAAGAGGACCTCAGATATAGAGAGAAGCAGTCAGGGTATCAGTTCGAGCAACCCCATTTAATTCTCCTTTTCCTGTAGTGATAACTTGTAATCCAGCATAGTCGCTCGCAGAGCCCTTTGCCATTCTTCAGCAGAGTAGTGCTGGCAATGCTCCGGCACATTCGACATTGCCAAGAAACCATCACTTGCATGAATTTTCCTCCTTCTTTAGTAAAACTACAACTGTTTAGTCATTCTAAGGAGTATTCAGAGCCAGCAGCAATCAGCTAAAAAGGCGGAGAGTAAGTTAAATTGTCACCTTACAGAGAACCTGATGGTCAGAGAACCCTTAACTACTAATCTTTCACCCTTTCAGCTTTCAGTGAGAACAACGTGCCAACCGTGAGGCTTTCAGACCGCCCCAGCTGCTGCCAGGAACCACGGTCGTGCTACCTGTGGGGCGTGATGGTGTGTTTTGCTGAGCTGCCTCACCCCTGAAACAGCAGTATCACAGGAGTGTCGAGCAAGGTGTTGCTCTACCAGCATTGCATTTGTGCAACGTGGCAGAGTCTAATACTCTTAGAGGACTGGATCAGTGAGCAATGCTGCCAGCTATTGGCAGTGGCAAATCTCCTTTCCCTGTTTGTATTCTGTCTGTGATTTAGCATCTTGGCAGCTGCTGCAGGGCTGTCTGCTTTCAATCATTTGGCTCTGTGTCCTGTCTTCCACCGTATCCATAAATCTGGAAGCCTTCCATTAGTTTCTCAGGATCTGCCTGTGAGATGCCAGGCTTAACTCATCAGAGCAGGGCTTGAGGGATGTTCAGTACCATGTGGGAGCAGCTTCTCCATTCATAGTGTTACCCCACACTCCCTCTATTTGACATAGTGACTGCTTTCTTCAACAAAGTTCTTACCTTCTCTTACCTCTTTTCAACTTTTTTGTCTTCTACTCAGCTGCTTAGAGTAGAAAGAGTAATACTCTTCAACCTGTTCATACAGAGACTAAGCTGTATTTGTCTCAAATTAGTCTGTTGAGTTCATTAGTCTAATAGGTTTCATTGCCAGTGTTTTGTCTCCTATAGCTTTTATCCCTGCTCATTTTTTCTAGGAATAGCTAATAAAAAGTATTGGTTTAATGAAAGACATTATGTCTTCCTACAAGTCTTGGCTCCTCTGATCTTCGTAGTCTCTTGGCAGGATGAATGTTGCTGTGACTGGCATTCTTACCATATTTTTGTATAACGTGTTTAAATCAGGATTAATAACAAAGTACCAGCACTGCTGGTGCTGCTGGAGCTTCACTTCAGTGAGGCTGCTGAGATTTCAGAAAATCCTCTGTGTGGATATAGCCTATGGGAGCAATTTAACTTTCATTAAACAGACAGGCTGAAAGCCTTGGCGATGTCATATGTGATGTGAGTGACTGCTTGTGCCAGCATCCTCACAAAGCTCTGCTAATGGCTTTCAGTCCTGCCCTCCAGCACTGCTGTTCTTCCAGCACAGGGCCCTCCGCTGCTCAGTCTTTGCTGCGATGTACTATTTTACAGCTTTAAGCCCCTTATTTGCTTTTCTTTTTAAAACACTGACATTTCGACTTCAAATTCAGGAAAATTCTCCTGCAGTTCAAATCAACAGATGTAGGGAAGCACTGTGTGTCTGAATACCCATGTCTGGGCTTGCCTTGCATCGTGGCGTGCACTGTCAGTTGGAGCTGGGCAAGGAGGCAATGCCACGCTCCCAAATTAGAACCAAAAGTGCTTTGTTTCTATCCCACTCTGGGATAAATGACGATGTAGGTCAGTGAGCAAGGATGAATCATGCCATGTGCCCTGTATGTATTAAAAACACGTACTTTGTGCAGAGGCACATGCAGTTGGCTGGTGAGAGCTATTGGGGACTAGGGCTCAGACAGAGATGGTTTCCAGCTAAGGGCATAGAACTTACTTGAACCACAGGGTAGCTTGGATTGATACTGGTTTTATGTTGCTTGGTAAAGGTGTACATGTAGAACTGAGTCCAAGTTTCAGTCCCAATTTTGTCATAACTTCTTCTTTCTATCCTAGAGCAAGTCCCTTGAAATCCAGTTTCCCTGGCTGTGCTTAACCCACATCTGCTGATTCTGCCCAGAGAAGGCCTGAGTGCTGTTCCTGGTCTGAACTGAACCACAGCCTCCTCCCAGTATTGCTGCTGCAGGTTAGCACTGAACTGGGACTGTGAACCAATCATTCTGGTTGTCTTTGTGCCTTATCAGTCAGATGCCTGTATATAAACACCCTAATGTGAGGGAATTTGTGGAAGAATAAACACATGGCTGATATAAAGTTCTTGATAGTACACAGCTGACAGACCTCACAGGGACCTCCCTTTATCTCTAGGATGTAGAGTTTAGCTAACTTGTTTATTGGTTTGCTTTCCTGGGTGTAGTGGCAGCTTTACCACTAAAACTCTGTCTCGGTCAGGAATGCAAGCAAGCAAAAAAGAATAAAATCCTCAGTTTTGCCATTATCCTCCAAACATCTTTGAAACCTGAAAGTAGGGATAAAACCTCATCTTAGGCTCCCTTTCGAGCACAACTGTCCAGATTTAGGTTTTACTTTGGAGGAAGCCAGACTGCGCTGTTGCATCCCCTCACTCTATTGCTGAGCTTCTTTGGTTTAAGCGAATCTGAGGTGACTATATCTGACGTTGGTGGCTGTCCTTTCCCAGGTGGGTCCCGCATGGATGTGCTTGCAGCCCAAAGGATGTGAAGGTGTCTCATCACAGTTCTCCAGCAACAGTTCTTTCAAAAGGAGAAAACAACCTAAATATGGTCATATGTCTCTGAGCAGGGGAAATGTAAGTCCCATGTCAGGTGGCAGCTAAAAAGCGGGACCTGCTCCTGAACACCATCAGCATTCTTCTTAAGAGCTTTTTTCCTTGTTAATTGCTTTGTAACCAGTTATGATTAGACAGTAATGATTCCTGGGTCTAATGATAGGAAGTACTCATTAGCACATGGACAAGGGAGCAGTTCCCCAGTGTGGATGTTTACCAAAAGGGAATACATGAGAAGTGTGAGTTTCCAAAACAGGAAACTGAAATTTTAGGATATAATACAGCAGCATATTTTCCATTACCATCATCTGCCACAGTCTAGAGAAGGACACAAAGGGAATCAAGTCTGCATAATACAAACTCACATAATTGTAACAGTATCAACCTGAATTTAGCCACTTGGTTTGGAAATAATTGCCCCCAAATATTGGCCTTTGACTGTAGAAAAGAAATACTCATGGGACAACCTTTCATTTAGATAGTAAATTAGAGGAATAAATTAAAGAAGAAAAGGAAGTCACTCTGAAAGTAGCTGTACTTGGTGTAATACAGTGAATATCAGTGAGCTCTGCTCCGTGACAAGGGATGCTGAGCATTGTGTTATAGCAGCATCATCTGTGCGCATGAAATGAAGCCATTCTTTTATCTATGGAGAAGAGATGGCAATCTGAGAACTCAAGGGCCAACATAATCTTTTGGCAGTGGTTTTCCTTTGTACCTAAGCTGGAAGATCTAAGTGTTCTAAACCCCCTGAAATTTACAGTAAAAAAAAAAAAAGGAGAGGGGAACGAATGACAAGAGGGAAACAACTCTGCCCATGGAGTCCCTGGGGCATGTGGACATGTTTCTAGCTGTGACATTTATTTCCAGAGCAGAAGTGCCTGAGCCTGTTCTGACATGAGGCACTGAAAATGCTCCCAGATTGTTCTTAAAATACAAAAGCAGTAAGTCATTACTCACCTCCTTCCTCCTGCCCCTAGCAACCCTTGCATATGGACCAGGCAACAGATGGCTTTGCATTGCACTCTGAGATCAACGCATTTGAAGAGTCCAAAATCAGGAGATTTTACAAAGAAATAGGCAGTCAGCCTATGCCTCTACAATTGCATGTGCTTGCAGTGCAAGCTTTGCAAGCACTTTTTCTAATTGAAGTAGCAGGAGGATCATTTTGGGGACCAGAGACAGTTATTCTGGTCTCAATTTACCCCATATAGTTCCATAATTTCGCAATAGCAGTGTCCCAGGAAAAGATTTCCTCAGTCAGACTAGTGGGGATCCAAGTTTGAGAAGATATTCCATTGTGTAAGAGGAGAGAAAAATGAGGAAAATCAAGGTATTGTCTGCCATTGTTATCTGCTGGAGGCCCAGCTGAATTTCTGCAGATGGTAGATAGCTTTGCCAGCCTTCCCAACCCAGTGGCTTTTTTTCATATTTGTTTTGTCTTTAGGGAAACGTGCAGCATTTAGCAATTAGACATTGATCCAACCACGCAACAAGGTCAAGGAAAGCTTTTATGTTATTACAGTCTTTTCCATTAACATAACTAGTTTCAGAGAGCATGCTCATATGCCTCGTGTTGTGGCAACAGCAGAGGAAGAATTCTGTGACTATGAAGTTCACAGTTTAAAATGCAGAAAAGGCATTTATTGGGAACCCAGAGAAATAGGGGATGCAGATAAAATAGGGGCTTCCTGGGGAGCCCAGGCAGCAGAGATACACCTGAGAGAGATGCTGCTATTGCTTTATGAATTCTTATTAAATTCACTGGGGTTTTGCAGATAATCTCACGGCTTGGGCCCATGCTCCCAGAGACCCAGGGCTGGCAGTGGTAATACCTTGCACACTGGGTGTTTTAATTATGTCTTTCTCCTGCATGATGTCTTATGCTGTGTAGTTCAACCTGTTATTTTTTATTCTGCATTGTTTCTCTCTTTCGTATCATCTAACTTTCTACTTATCACTCTAGCATTCTTCTTTCCATTGCACAGTTGCTGCAAAACTTTTCAGCATAAATGCCACGATAATACTAAAAAACCTCCATCTCCCTGGTGTCAGGAAAGATGCAAGAATTAAATATATGTCCAGTGTACTGTAATATAAATTGATTTGAACCTAGCTGAAAACCAATAAGTAATAAGGATTTGTTGGCTTTCCTACCTTTTTGTATGACAGCGGTAGAAGATAGTATCAAAAAGCACATACTGAAACACTGTTGAAAATAACATTCAGAGCAAAAGTAACTGGTGGTACTTAAAGGTACATCCAGGATCCTTCAGGCTCAAGTCTGGACTGGGGACCCCTGCCAGTGCAGAGCAATTACCTGGATGCCAGTAAGAGTCATCCTGGCGGAAGATGATGCAAACTGCTCTGTGGCTATCAGAAACTCATTGTGAATGCGGAAGAGGAGGATGAGCTCATGTCTGTCTCCAGCAGGCATGCCCCTGATCCGGGATGCCAAATGGAGCATGGAGCCACGGGGCATGCGTCAGAGGGTTCGGTTGTTATCACATTCTCAGGGCACACCAGAGTCAAGATCTGAGGCCAGGAATCAAATCCTGCTGGGAAAGGCTGAGGGAAGCGAGAGCAAGCCTTTAGTGGAGCCCGTGTTGTCAGTAGGCTCTCATCAGAGTCGGGAACTTTTCCTCTTGTACTCTGTGGTGAGTTTTGCAATCTGATTTTGCTGAGAGAAGCTCACTTTGGTAGGTCAAGGGTAGACTCTTCCAGAGGCCCTACGCTGATATTGAGCAACACCAAGTCCAACGCTGCTGAAATCCACATCTGGAGCTGTTTTTATTTCCTGCAGAGGAAGAAGCTTTTCTTTATCATGCAGTGAGATCCTGGTGGCAGCAGCAGTCTCTTCAGCAGCGGCAGAAAGAGAAGTAGAGGCTGAGATCTGAACTTAGCAGGAGTTCAGAGTGAAAAGCTGTGGTATTGCAGGAGATAACAGAAAAGAGGTAGCAAAACCCTCTTGTTCAGCACTTTGGGCTGTGTGGCAAGATGGTCTGGCTCCTGTATTTTCCACTTCAGCTCTGACAAGCTCAGAGCCTTGGACAAAACCGCAGCAAAAACTTAAGTGAGAGCCACTGCCTCACAGAGATTAACTCTGTGTTCCTGGTGAGGTAACATCTCCCCTAAATCCTTGGAAGCTTCCTGGAAGAGACTGTTTAGTTCCACATCCAAGACCCTGTCTGTATGCAAGGAGCTGATCCAGATTAAGAACCTCTCTACTTTGCCCTTGTGTGAGGCAGGGGTTTGCTCTGTATCAAAGGCTTGAGTCAAGGAGTCTTTCCCCAACTCCTTGGTGATGTGGTGACTCCATCAGAAAAAGCTGGACATGCACCTTCCATCCCATCTCCTCTCCTTCATGCTGACTCCATGCCAATCCCATGCCCTAGGTCTCATGGGAGAGGTCCTTGCCGCAGCGGCTGGGAGCTCTGCTGCGATGCAGCCTGGACCTGATTGGGATGACAGAGAGGCAGAGCTGCAGGTGCAATTCAATATATGCAATTCAACATAAAACCCTCAAGGTCTGGTGAAAATCAGTGTTTTCCCCTTTTCTATGTACTTTCTCACCTTGCTTTGCCTCTACTACACCTGCCTAAGCACAAGGTCCCATTCTTGAAATCACAGGGAAGACTCCAGGATGCACAAGGGTGCTGAATGGGGGCCATGCTTTCCCTGTACAGCTCCTGGCAATAAGTCAATGGGAGCTGTGTTTATGAAAACCGAACCCAGTTCAGTTTCATGGAAAGCAAGGCTGACAGCAGAAATCATGCAGGATAGAGGCACTGGATAAAGCTGTGCTAATCTTGATTTTTTTTACAGGCTCCCTGTGTTTTCTCGTCACTTCTTTCCGCAAGCTGGGGTTCATAAAAACTTGATGAAGTCAACAGGAGTTTCTCCATTATCTCGGAGTTGAACTATTATCTTGCTTCTAACCCTGAATCATCTTGTTGCCAGCAAGACTGAGCTTCCTGGCCAGTAAAATCCTTGACTCATTGCTTGTCAGCCTTGTGACAACCTGCACGTAGGGCATCATCCCTGCCCACTGTTTGGTCCTCTTGGTCCCTGCAGCGTGTTACTCCTGCAGCTTGGACTTCGCATGGTGCAGGAGAGCGCTGCACCCCAGTATGCCCTCTCTGTGCTGCTGAGCCACTTGTAACAGTTCTGCTGTGCCTTCTGCATTTTATCCTTAGAAATCAACCTCACTGGAAGGTTTATATACAGATTTGTGGCAGCCAGACTCCCACAGCGCAGAAGGTCACAGCTGCCAAGCTCCATGGTTAGAAGGTGAGATGGAAGGGAAGAGCACCACATCCACCTGGGCAACACCTACAAACAATTCCCTTTGAATAAGAGGTTTCACCCTCAGTTCTGTGACCAAACCCTTTAGTGTGCTGGCCATAACTGCATTAAAACACCTTCCAAATCTGACTTATATACTGTGGTCTATGCCCCCTAGTTAAAGTCTTCTGCCTTATTGTTATTCTGTCCCACCAGCAGTGCTGGTGATCTGAAGTATACCTTTTTAAAAACAAACTGGTACATGCAAATTAGCATTCAGGAACTGAAATTGCCAATTCACTTCCAACTTTTACAAAAATAGCCAGTTTATTTTTGAAATATTAAGAAATACCCAATTCAGATGACTTGTCTGGCATGGTTCATACTAGTCTGAGTGTAACTATATTAGAGATAACCTTAGCATTTTTCTAACAACATGCAGAAGCTTGATTCACTAGAGCTCTGGAAAAAGATATTTCTGTGCTAAAATACCTTTGGAGCATACTGTCTTTTTAAGGCAAACATAATATGGACTAGTATTGACGAGAATCTTCTGATGTAGGTCAGAAGAAAGATTTTGTGCCAGTGGCGTTGATCTCCTCGGGAAGATGAGGAGGCTGTCGAGGGGACCTAATGCAGTTTTCCAGCGTGCTTGTGCCTCTTCAGTTCAGCTGTGATAAACCGGCAGTTCACCCCGAGCTGGCAGCTGCCTGTCCTGCCTGTCCCACCACTGAGTCACTCTGCAGAGCAAAGTGACGCGCAGGAGCCCTCGTTCCCCGTGGACGCTGCTTGCCAGGGAGCAGGGTGGTTCTGCTCCCCAGGAGAGGTGTGACAGCGTGATGTCATCTGACAAGTCGTTATCTATAGACAGTGTTAATTGTCAAACAGAATTTCACTGAAACACATTGGTTTAAGAAATGTTTGGTTTGGACTCATCGCATGGCTCTGCAAGGACAAAGTCTTGTACCATGTCTGAAGTCTTTTATTTCTGCCTTTCTGGAATGTATTCTGTTTTCTGGAATGTGTTCTGTTTTCCTAGATGATTTTTTTCGTTTCAGCTCTTTGTATTTTCAAGCTATATAAACCAAAATATAAAATCAAATCAGAATTTTTCACTGTGTCCAAATCCAACATTTTGAATAACAAACACATTTTCTTGGAGTTTGCAGAAAGTAGTTGCTTTGTTACGTTTTCTAAAATGGAAGAAAGTCTATATCATTAAATTTGGCATGAAAAACAGATAATAAAGAGTCTTTACGTACTTTAAGTGGAGTAACTCCATTTAAAGTAGTTTTTTTTTCCTATCCTTTTTCTTCTCTCTTTGCTTTAATTTTCAGGATCAGGACCTACTTAAAACAGAAGAAATCTGCTATCTCCCTGACACCGTATTATCTGTGCAGCTTCCCTTCTCAACCTGGGGCAAAAAGGAAAACAGCTTAACGATCTTCACTCCATTATTCTCAGTTTTCTCATCTGTAATCCAGCACTTTTGGGGACAGCTGTAAGTCAGCTTTCAAGCCTGGGACTTCCTATAAGGGCATGTTTTTATTTATGTAGACCTTGAATGTAAAGAGGAAATATTGTTGATTCATAATAACAGGCGGAGTTGATGAGCTTCAGCCATGTTAGAGGAGTCACGGCTGGGCTTTTGATTTACCAGATAATAGCAAAGGAGTAAATTTGGATTGCATGTATTTTCCCTCTTTCATGGGAGTAAATCACATGGGAGTAAACCACAAGGGAGACACTAATTTTTTATGAGGCTGTATTTTTCTGTTCTGTAAGCGTGGCCAAAGCAAAAAATCCCAAGCATTTGGGCTGCTGCTCGGCTGAGCCTCCTTGCCTTGGCACTCGCTTGGAGCCTGTTGCAGCTCCCAAGGATGATGGAATGGCTCCCACTGGGAGCTGGATCAAGTTTTGAGCTGCTCCTCACTGCTTGTTTATTTGTCCTATTCTCCGGGCTTGGCAGGTGGCATTTTTCCTCAGTGATTCATTCTCCAGCACATGCATTTATCTGGGCTGACATTTTAATCATGCAAATAAGGAGCTTCTTAATTAAGAAAAAAACTAATTTCACAACTGTTGCTACAAACACAGTGACAGTCCTGCTAATGTCATTACATTTATAATACAATCAGTGGCTTTCTCGTAATTGCTATAAACTGGTGCACTTAACGGCAGAGTAAAGGTTACACAAAGAGCTGTATCACTCCTCTTGTTCACTCTTTTTATCAGGAGTGTTTGGCACTCTTCATAAGTCCTTTTGAAATCTTTTGGTCATCACTACTTCATTGCTTGTACTGCAGATGGCTTCGCCTTTGTCAGAGGAATAGACAAAATTAGTGGCGAGAAAACAACTCTTCTGTGACCTTTGGGGGCTTCTTGTCTTTCACACTGCAGACTGCAGAGTAAACACAGTGACTCATTCTCTTTTAGTAAATAGCTGCTTTCTTGAGGTTTTGTTGTTTGCAGGACATTTTCGTTAAAAAATCTGCACCCAAAGAGCAGCAGAGCTATGAGCAGCCGTTTCTGCCTCCGTACCATTATGGATTTGGTAGGCAATAAGGTGTTAAAATACCTGGGCAGAACCATACCCTTGTAGCACATGTTCTTCCACAATATACTTTTTTTCAGTTCTCCCCCAACGAAATCTATCAGTGACAAGCTTGAAAAAGGAGTTATATAGCCAAAAAAAGTTAGAAGAAAGGGCTTCCTAAGGGGTAGGGGTGCCAAAATGCTCTTAAATTAGCAGAAAACAAGTGGCTTGTGAAACTGAGGTGTCAGGGTGCTCAGCACCATTGTGCAGCATCAGCCTGGGATGAGGAATAGCAGTTTCAGACCTGATGTCTTCTTTCTCCCCTTTTTCTTCAAGATGCTGTGAGTGAGGTGCCCAAGACCCAGGTAAAAATGACCTTAATCTCCCAGGGGGGGAGATCATCACCTGGTCTCAAGGTGATATGAACCACCCTCAGGTTGTGTTTCTTCTGTGGAAAAGTTTTTTAAGCTTGTTTTTTTCCATGGGATTTTAACATTCTCATTATCAAGGGAGGGTTTAAAGAAGAAAATGTCTCAAAAATAGAGCTCTTGCACTTGAGCTCACATCACTTTCCACAAGCTTGAAGATGTTCCTTTAAAGCATTTAATGTGTCAGTAATGTCAGCCTCAGTGTTTCACTTTTACCCAAATGGGACAAGTTTCCCTGGTGGCAAAAATGCAGGAAAGGCAAAGCTTTGCTGCTGAAAGCAAAGCTCTCAGGAACAACAGGTTTGCTGCCAGACCTTGGGGATTTCTCAGGAGTTGAGGAGGAGGAGAACATTAAATACAGAAAAGGCACAAAAGTAGCGGAAGGACTGGAGGATATTGTCAGGGCAGGTTCACCTTGTCAGTAACAAATGGACAATTTAGAAGCTCTTCCCGGGTCACTTTGATCCACGATTGCCACCACACCTACAGTGATTAAAGACATGATATGTTTAATTGACCTGTCTAAGCTGGAAAAGTCCTGGTGTAGATGGAGTGTTGGAGCTCCATCAAACCGGTAAAACCTGTATCTGCACCTGCATCAGTCACTGTTTGTGGTACAGGCTCAGTAAAACTTCAGTGGAATTAAAAAAATCAGTGCTTGCCCATGCTGGGCATGCCCCAGGTGCATTATCTTTTCAAAGCATCTCTATTCCTGGGGGTTAGAATGAGTGTCCGCGTGCTGCAGCCACCCAGCAGAAATTGTGACCACACCAGTGGTGGGAGGAGACTGGGAGCAGGACATTCAGCTGAAGCATTGCTGTGTCATGGGGAGGAGAACACAGGCTGACACGGGTTATTAGAAAGTGAGACTGAGATCTGGGGGTTGGTGTTGAGCTCTGAGAGCAGATGCTGGGAGGGCCAGCCAGGTGAGGGGATGACGGGGAGGCAGGCGTGAGGAGAGGCTGGAACAGGGAGAACATGTCATGGCTGTACTTGTGCCACGTAGCCCAGTGCTTCGTCCCGTTGGGTGCCTGCCAGATTCGTGGCTTGTTGTTCCTGAGCTGCCAGCAGCTGCCTCTGCAGCCTGGTGTGTTCAGGGCAGTCCGCATGTT
This sequence comes from Apaloderma vittatum, assembly GCF_000703405.1. NCBI lineage: Eukaryota > Metazoa > Chordata > Aves > Trogoniformes > Trogonidae > Apaloderma > Apaloderma vittatum. Next base: position 80,894 of record NW_009728917.1, on the reverse strand, counting down.
TCCATGCATTGTTAATCTTACATTTAGCAGATGCTCCCTTTGTGAAAGGGAAAAACGTGAAAGACCCTGTCATTCATCACAGATGTTCATTTTTACTGCCTCCTTCCCCTCAGAAGATGTGCAAGCCTTTTTCATGGAGTGTAGTACAGCCTTTCTGTACTATGAAGGCTCAGAATGATGGGCCAGGGGGTCAGTTCACGCATATCGACGTGATGCCTGCATCTGGGGTGTGAAGCCTTCATTATTACTGCTCAGGATATTTCTTTTACCATATTCACACCAGAATACCCTCCTGCCTCAGTGGGAGGTCACATCCCTGCTATGTGACAAGACAGTTTGTTGCCTTTGCTTCAAATTCCAAGAGCCTGGAACATGCAGTTGCAGTGAAGGGCCCTTTGAAGTGTTACTAGACCTTTCTGGTTCTTCATTCAGGGGTGAGTATTGTAGTTTTATTAGATAATAACCATTCAGTGTGATACATCTTTTTATCTGACTCTGGAGCATGCCAGAGCTGTAAAATGGGGTTTCCAGCATGAGAGTTTGTAACGTGCTTCTGTTCTTTCCCAGCCAGCCATTGCACCCCCAGTGGCTCCTTGTCTTGTAGTGTCAAGCCCCGCCAATAAAATGACACCTTTGAGGACTGAGATGAAGAAAAAGAGAATGAATTCTATGGCTTGCATAGTAGTTTTAATTTGCCTTTGGTTTTCTAGTTGTGCTGGTTTTGGATGGGATAGAGTTAATTTTCTTCACAGTAGCTAGAATGGGGCTGTGATTTGTATTTGTGCTGAAACCAGTATAGATAACACAGTGATGTTTTAGTTGCTGCCGAGCCTGCTTAGGAAGGGTCAAGGCCTTTTCTCCTCCTCATCACACTAGCAAGGAGAAGCTGGGAGGGAACACAGCTGGGACAGCTGACCCCAGCTGGCCAAAGGGATATCCCACACCATATGACATCATGCTCGGCGTGGAGAGGTGGGGAGGGAGAAGGAGCAGGAGGATATTCAGAGTGATGGCATTTGTCTTCCCTAGTAACTGCTATGCGTGAAGGAGCCCTGCTTTCCTGGAGATCACTGAACACCTGCCTATCGATGGGAAGTGGCGAATGAATTGCTTCTTTTGCTTCGTTTGTACATGGCTTTTGCTTTACGTATTAAACTCTCTTTGTTTCAACCCATGAGTTTTCTCACTTTTACCCTTCTGATTCTCTCCTCCATGCTGCCAGAAGGGAGTAAGTGAGTGGCTGCATGAGTCTGAACTGCCGGCCGGGGTTAAACCACAGCAGCAGCCTTTCAGGGTAATATTTTAAAAGACTGTTCCCTGCAGGGTCAATGTCTTGGAGCTCATTTCCTGCAGTGGTAGCTAACATTTGTCCATAACTGCGTGACCCTGAGAGCTGGAACAAGTAGCAGTGAAATCACATTACGAGAACTGGCAACTGCCCTTTTACCACTCAGACACAGGAATAAAATATATTTTGGCTGTCCCTGTTAAAACTTCCTTATTTCAGGCAGAAAGGAAACGAGATCCTCCCTTATGCTCCTGTGCAGGTGCCATGGCTGCAGCCCAGTCTGTACGTGGGTGATGTGGCATCAATGCCTGACACTCACAGAATACCAGCTTCTGGTGAAGAATTAATTCTCTGCAGTGTGAGATGTTGGACACTTTGCTGCTGGATCAACAAAGCTGGTCGACTGCTGCCACCTCTTTCTATGTTCTGTCTTGTTGGCCAGGGATTTTTCCCAAACCCTTTGAGCTTCTCCAGAAACACTGAACATTTTTGCCCTGCAGCTGCAGAATAGGCCATTTTCTCTGCTGGGATTAACTGGTTGTCTTTCATTTGCCCATTTCTGGGATAGGAAAGGGGTCCTGGACCCAAAGCTCTCACCTTTTCCCTTCTTAGTACACATTTGTGCTTTCTGAGGAATGAAGCATTTTTGTGGTCCTAAAATGTGCTGAGAAGAAGTGTGAATGCTGCTGAATGGCCCCAGAGTGACATGGTGCTCTGGGGACTCTGATGGCTTCTGTCACCCAGCAAATGGCAGGGCTGTGCTGCTGCTATTACCAGGATGTGATGGCTTGTTTCCTACTGAGTGACTTATGGGCAATTAGTTGTCATCCTGCGAATTGATTTTTGGGAACCTTTGGAGATGGCACATAGGAAACATAACTGTGTAGTGTGCAGCCCCGTCAGCAGGATCAGCATCTCTGGTGAGAGGGGGTGTGAAGGGTGTCCTGTGCTTGCTGCCCCCATGATCTGCCTTGGAGGGATGCTGGGAAGTGAAAAGTTTTAGGTTTCTACTGTGAGCGCTGTGATTAACCCAGACAAAACTTCCAGGGGTGTCAATAGGAATCTGCCTGAACAAGAGCTGTGTAGTACTGAAACAGGACGGGTTTAGCACAGCGAGCTTATATGAAACTTGAAAGAAAATCATAGAACACATTTTTCATTAGTTGGTCACATTCTTCTGGTAATAATCTTCTGTATATCTAATAATTTCCCAAGTATACAATAATTTTCCAGTCTGCCACTGGAAACATGACCAACATCTGGTGTGCACAACTTTACATCAGGAAGAAAACTGGATTTCAAGAGAAGATATTTCTGACCTTTCACTTGCAGTGGTTTGGCTAAAAAAAAAAATATGCTTCCTTCAGGCGCATTAAAAACATACAGAAAAAATGTTATGGCCAATGCTTGAGCTGACAGTCTGCATGACAAGAACCGCAAATCTTGTGAGTCCTTGTGTGTACTGCTCAGAGGCAGAGCGAGGCCAGCTGTATGTGCTACAAGCAGAGATATGTGATGTGTCTCATAGAGTCAGCAATGGAAAATTTGGCCTCGGAAAGCAAAATCAGCATGTGAGCAGTGATGCTAATGGCTGCCACTGTCTCCTCTCCCCCTTCTCTCCCTCCCTCCGCTCCCTCCTCCTGGAAGGACATGAAAACTGTTAGTTGGGACGTCACCTGCTGAGGATAAAAGTGACATTTCTGAGTGAAGGAAGCTGGGATGTTTTGATCCGTCTTAGGCAAGGCTGATGGCAATTTAAAGAAGATGTTTTTGTACGTGCTGAGTTGTCACAGCGCCTGGCTGATGGGTAGAAAAACTGCTGGTGGAAAAGCAGTGTTGTATAGGAGTACTCCTGCAAGACTGGCTATGGAGGTAGGATCTGATCCTTAATCAACTTAGCCATCAGAATGGAAACCACAAATATTTACTTGCAGGAGTTTGTTTGGGGTTTTTCTGCTAACACATAAGATAAATCTTAAGGACTGACCGGAAAACCTGAGGGATCTTCAGTCCATTGCCATTTCTTTCCTTGAGCTTTAAATCTAGATATTTATTGTTAAATAAATATATTTTTTTAATATTAACAGTTCACGTAATTCACACAGTTAAAATATATTAAAAATAATATGTATTTCTGAGCTAGAGAGAATCCTGTGCTGTGATAAGTCAAAAGAGAGAGGACACCTAAGCCAATGCTGGCGCCTGGGTCAGCAGCTTATTCCACTTTTCATTCTGCATCTTTTTTTCCCAGTCCTTTTCCCAATCAGTTTTCCTCTGCAGGGTGAGAATCCAGCAAGTGAGAGCTCTGCATGGTCTTTGAAGCTCAGAATAGACTTTCAAGCAGGATGAAGGTACCACATCCCGAGTGTGGTGCTGTCATGCAAGCTGCCCCTTGCACCTTAATGTTTCACAGCTCATTTTGTTTAATTTGGAAATAGTTATGTGAGACTGCAGTAGCAAAGAACCAACACTAGATAGCATTTTATGTTTGTTTTGAGGAAGAAAAGCCTTTTGTTCTTCTGTTCAGGTAGATTCTGAAAATATTCTAAGCCATATTTTAGATGTGATTAATTGTTACTGTTTTCTGGTGATCTGTGCAATGTCTCCTGTAAATTCAGAACAAGAAGCAACAAAACTATCTTTTTTCCTATTGTTTTCTTGACATCACTGTATCAGTATAGAATTTATCTGCATTTCTTAAGTGCCTAATGCTATTTTGCCTCTAGGTGCTGAGGTAAGAGGCTTACATTTGATCTTGGCGTAGGCCATGCTCCTGATGCTATTAACATCAATGTGAAATCTCCACCAGGCTGGGATCCAGCCTGTCATATGCTTGTAAGTGCTGTGTGGGGAAATAATATCACAGGCGGCAACATGAGCAGAGAAGGTGAATATCTTGTGGTCTACAGAACAACAAAAAAACTACGGATGGTATTTGTCTCACAGATTAGGGCACACATACCTTGGTGTCTACGTGTGGGTGGGTACATGCCTGTGAGGAAAATGCTGCATAGGCATGACACATGATGGAGATCCAGGGCTCAGTTTGGTGTCCACATGCAGACGTCTGTTGCCATCCAATATATCCTAGGATATCAGAGACACTCACATATAATCTATGGGAGAGCTGTGAGCTTCTGGAGTGTCAGCTGGAGTCCAGATGGGATCTCCTGCAGCATTTCAGATTTGGGCAACTGAATAATCCTCTGGTCCCCTCTAACTGTAGTGGGAACTAGACACCTTGCTCACCTCAATACCTGCAGTGAAGACTCTTTGACTTAAGAGTCTTAACCTTTAAGCTGAACCTCATCCTTCTTGCAAGATTTGGTCACTTAAACCTGAGCATTAACACAATTTGAGAGGCCCCAAGGTGTCTTGCCCAGCTTCCAAATACTGACCCAGACAGTTGTAGGTCTTTTGTAGGGTCCCATGAAAGAGCTTTAGGAAAATGTCTTAGATATCTCAGGGTGTCGCTAAGGGGTCTACAGCCCTATATTTTGGCATCTGACTCCAGCTCTACACATTTGAGCAAATGCCTTCAGGCTCCACTGAAACTGTTTATGACCAAAGGGTTGATCCACACGACTGCAGCACTGGATTTGGGCAGTCCCTCCGTTGCAGTGCCCACCCCAGCACAAGCAGGAGAAGGATATGACCCCCTCTGCCCATATCCCACTGAAGAACTCACACTGTGGGGTGCTGAGTGTAAGATAGAGTGGGAACAGGCAGGGAACAGATCCTGAAGAATCCCAGAGGCTGCTTTTGTTGTAGGCATTCATCCTGAGAAGGAGGTGGTGGAGCCCAGCCATGGCAGGCGGTCTGCGGTGGTTCCCCAGGGCTCTCATGTGATTGCAACCTCCAGAAACTGCACTGCAAAATTCTTCTTAAAATATGCTGATCACACAAGAACTTGAGGCAGCTGTACTGCAGTGTCTTACAATAATTACTTGGCATCGCTTTAGCATATGAAGTTGGTTTTGATGAGAGCTCTGATTGCTCTTTTTATGCAGGTCTTGTTGTGAGACTGCACAGGAGTTAAGAGCTCTGAGGTTTCATAGAATCATAGAATTTTCAGGGTTGGAAGGAACCTTAAAGATCATCTAGTTCCAACCCCCCCTGCCATGGGCAGGGACATCCCCCACTAGACCATATTGCCCAGAAACCCATCCAGCCTGGCCTTAAAAACTTCCCAGGATGGGGCTTTCTTTAAAACAGTTTCAAATTCCTTTGGTGTAGGTTTGTGGCAAGACACATTTCTCACTGTCATTGCTGCCCTGAGACCTCATGTTTTAGCATTACTGATACATAGTGTGTATCTTAGGCATTCAGGGTGCTTTAGCACAGCTCAGAAAACACTGTTCTATTTTGTGCTTACATTTTCCACACAGAGAAGCAAATGGGTTGGAAACGATTAACTTGAGGATCAGCTGCAGTTTGTTCCCCACTAGTGTGCTGGGAGGGTATGAACCCACCAGGAGCTAAGTCTAAATATTTCTGAGTGCTGGTCCTTAGTGCTGTACCAGAAGAGCTGGGTGTGTCCAGCAACAACTGCTTGAAAACCTCGGTGTCAGCCCTGGGGGATGCTGGCATTTCAACCCTCACTTCATCATGACAAAAATCAGAATGATGGCAACCTAGGTGGGAAAGGAAATCTAAACTATAATGATAATAACTATGAACCCAGTAAAAAACCCCACGAGCTCAATCTGAAAATGTTCATACACTTCTTTTTTCTATTCCTGGGACCTGACTATCTTGCTACTTATTCCAGTCAGGCAGAGGCACAGTTGCAGCCTGAATTGCAGAGCTGATGCTGGGACTGGAAATCTTCATTTCTGATACAGTGTTTGGCTCACTTGGCTCTGAGCTTTTCTTAAAGGATTAGTCTATGAACACACAGATGTGCCTACAGAGCTCTTAACTCTGTGCTTTTCCTTCAAACTCCGCTCTCTGAGGAAGTCAAAAGCGTAATGGAGAACTGAGGGATTCCCAGCAACTGTATGGTCACATTAATTGATTGCAATTGGGCATTGCCATCAGGGATTCTGTAAAGGAAGAGAAAACAAGGTGAGCTTTAACAACTTCTTGAATTCTGATCCATTCCCTGAGTTTGCTGGGGAAAAAGCAGCACTTGGTTTACGCAATGCTGTGTGCCCAGCAAAGGCTTGACTGCTATTATCTGCCCTGTGAGCCCCCAAATGCAGCATCTTGTAGAAAATAGGTTCCTATTTTGGACAAAGAATATGCCCTTCCTTCCAAACAAAATACTGCAGAGTTTGACCCTGTGGCTGAAAACAACCTGCAGTCAAAATTGATTCCTCACTGCTAAGTCAAGATAAGGTACTTTTAAACTAAAAATCAGATAGCCCCAAGGAGAGGATTGCAGTGATCTAACAAGATCCATTAAAAGCTGTGTTTCCAGAGGCTTTGCTTGTAGCTTTCCTCTCCCAGCAAGGAAATGCTCACACGTGTCATCTGGTCTGTACTGATAAAATCTAAGGATGATAATTGGAGCAGGACAAAAGGAGTGATTCTGGAAACTGAATTCTTCTGGATGCTTCTAATGTGCTTTTAATGGTGGCAGAGGCAAAGCCACAGACCGATCAGTGCTAAATTTATAACCCTTAAGCTATAATCCATTCAGATTTGTGATTGCAATGTCAGGGTTTCTGTTTTAGTAATTTTTCACACCGCGGTTTTTATGTGAGGTGGGTATGAAGTTGTCACACTTGGCTGAGGAAATCACTCGCCTATGATTTGTATGAGCTGCAATTGGTGTGATACTCTGCAAAAGGCAACACTGATTCCTCTCCAACGATGCCACAACTCGTGAGGTGTATTCACACAGAGGTGGCTTCCCTTTCTGTCCCCATGGGTGAGGTAATGAAGTTACTTGCCTGCTCAGGATGGGAAGGAAAACAGCTTTGCCGGTGCAGCGCTGCACTGTGCACCACTGGAGCATGAGGGTGAGCTTTTGGGAATGGGGGCCGGCAGCTTGACATCCTCCTCCTTTGCACCTTCATGTACTCCTGGACCTGTGCCTGGGCACCGAACCTTGCAAAATCCCCTGTAATTTTTCTCAGATAATAAATAATCTCAGGCGTTTTACAGCCATAAGTGTCAAACCGTGAGAAATGCAAAGGTAACTGTGTGTGTCCTGGCTATCATTGCCTTGCTGTAATTCTACCCAGGAGTGCAAATGAGCTCTAAAAAGCCAATTTCAGATTTTACTGAGTCAGATCTCTGTGCTGCACCAGCCACATTTTAAGGCTCCGCTCTTTGAAGCATTGCCTTAAATTTAATTCTCATGGTCATGTATCCCCTAAAGATATTTCCAACCCCTTTTAAAGGTGCTTTGGTTTTCATAAGGCTTATAGTATTTAAAAAAAAAAAAAAGCTGTATTGTGTTTCTCTTTCTTTACATATTTTAGAAAATGAAGAGAAAATAAGATAAGATGAGGGAACAGCCACCAAAGGCCAGATTGAAGCACCTCAAGCCCTGCGAGGGCTGCAGAAACAAGATTCCCAAGACTCAGATGAGCATCCCCTCCAGGCAGCCAGCAACATCATGGTAACTGTGGTTTATCTTTTAAACATTGTAACTACGAAAAAATCAGGTAAGACAACTTTTTTGTGTGTGTCAGAATGTGCCCTTTTTTCCTCAGTAAAGTTCCAAAATCTGAAATTTTGAGCAATTTTTTCATCCTGTAACACATTTTATACCCTTCTCAAATAGTAGATGACAACATTAAGGAAGATGGAAAAATCACTGTTTTTCTTGGTCGAATGAAAACTTGTGACCAAAAAGCTGTAGATAATCAGAAAGAGCTGATGAAAATTTACTTACGCTAACTTAATGTATTGTGGTTTTCCAAGATTCTTTTTCAGTAATTAGTCTTTACAGGCTGCTGACTTATCTGTTCTTTTGCCTTCTCGAAGTGTTTTCCACACAGGCACAGGTTTAATAGATTCAAACCAAAATAAGAAGTTTCCTCAGTGGCTTAAGATAAGCAAAACCCAGAGCCATACCGAAAGCTTTAAGAAAGCGGTAAACTAGAGTTGAACTGTAGGGGGTAATGTTGCTACACATACTCTGCCTGCCAGCTGCAAAAGGTAGATAAAGCTATCGACTGTTTGTATTATTGCTTGACAAACTGAATCTCCACAGAAAGAATAAAAACATGTGATTCCTCTTAGCAACCTCCTCCCTCTGTCCTCACTGTTGCTCATTTGTAAGGGCACCTTAGCTCTTCATTTCTTTTGATATCATGTCGTATTCTGCTTGACAGTCTTTGTCCAGAATTGTATATGTCTTTACAGGCCGGGATAATATGTTGTATTTTGTGTCTATTTACTGCTTGTGGTCAGCCCTGCTCAGCATCAGAAGACCCAGTAGACATTGCCACCAGCCAGAGAGACCTGAGGAAGAAGTAGGGGAAGGCAATCTGTAGGTTCAGTGGGCTAATGACATGGTAATAATCGCCTAGTGCCGTGATTTATTACATTTTTTTTTAATCCGGAAGAAGGTGCAACAAGATGAAAAAGAAGGGAGGTGTTTAACTGGAGATTGTAACCAAGAAGTGTTGGAGAATCAAACAGCCCTCTCTCCTCCTGGGCTGGCAGAACTGCAGAATTGCCGTAAAAGCATGGGGCGCTTTAGAAGGGGCTTCCTAAGTTAACTGCGCATCACGTTATCCCTCTCACAGATTAGTCCAGGTCCTGCTTAAAGCCAAGCGTTGGTGGGGAAAATAGTGAAGGAAAGAGAGAAATGATATCTATGAAAGAGGAGAAAAAGAAATTGGAGCAGGGAATACTAAAAGGCAATTTGAGCATGTCCTCACAGATAAAGGCCGTTGTATTGGATAAAGGTAAAGAGTGCTAGTGCTAAGGGAAAAGAAAGATCATAAATACAGTTTTTATACTTATGTATGTCTCTGAAGCTCTGCTGATGTATCTTGAGTCCCACGTGTGTCCTAAAAACACTGTTGTCTTCTACACATGCATTTGTCTACGGCATGAAGGGAATAACCCTATTCCCCCAGATAATTGAACCACCAGCAGAGACATCCCCATCCCTCACATTGTGGAGACCATCCCAGGCAGCACTGGAGGGCAAAGGCAAAGGCAAAGGCAGCACCTGACGCTGGGGGCGGGGTGTGGAGGTCCAGTCCCCAGCACAGGGAGCTGCTGTCAGCCTGGATGCAGCTAAATTTACTCCGGTTATCGCGTGGGCAGCAAAGGCACCAGCTCAGAGCTGGATCTCATCTGGGCTCATGGTTGCATGACCGTGACTGTGAGGACTAGGAAAGACTCTTCACCGCAAGCTTTAAGGAATGTGTGACCCTAATAAGAGACCAAGAATCCCTGCTCTAACTGCATTTTGCCTCTGCATAGATATAAACACTAGTTTGAGGTGATGGCAGCATTTACATTTGGATTTTGTGCTCATCTACTTGGAGTCAGGGGAAATGAATCCCAGTGGAAGCAAAATTGGCTGGTTTGGAATTTGGCACCTATGCCTTTGGCTTGGTTGTGTGTCCCAAAACCAAAAAGGTGAGCTGGATTGTCATTCTGCTTTTTTGATGCACCAGACTTTCACGATGCCATTTTTATCAGCAGCATTCGTGACTGACCGACTGCTCGCAGTGTAGCTTAACGCATGCTCTACATGCAAGGAGGAAAGATGCTTTCTTTCCCCTGAAGACATCTGAGCTCAGCTCACAGGTGCTGTTGAACTGATGCCTCTGCAAGAGAGTTTAACAGGATAAAAAGGTGGTTTGCTGCAGGGGCAACACCACTCCTCTGTCCCCTCAGGCACCCCAGAGGGAGTTGTCTGACACAGCTGACAGGCTCTATCGCAAGCTGAGGTGATTGCTGGGTATTGCCAAGGACGGTTGGTTTTCCGTACAGCCGGGTCGCTGTGTGCATGGGGTTTTGAGCAGAGTTACGGTTCGTACTCTTGAGAATGACAAGGGCTACTGCTGTCCGTAATTGAGTTCTGCTTTGTGCTAATCCGTGTGCTGTCAGGGCTGCAAGATCAGTCATGAACAGCCAGGGTTGAGGGCGCTCTCAGCATTGCCCAAGTCCCACGTGGAGCCTGTGTACCACGAGTGTAGCTTTACCTCGTGTTGATATGAATATATTTGTGCTATGAGCTAAGGTTATACCACTTTTGCATCCTTGCCTGGCTGGTTACAGTGCTGTAAATGATGAATGGCTCTACTGGGGTGATACTAGGGTGATGCTGGGCAGAGAACAGCAAGAATTACTAATTCCAGATACAAATGCCGGAGATGAGCAGGATTGATGGAGTACAACATCCAATGCTGACCACGGTGGAAGTGGGAATAGCAACAGGCTTACTGTGCATTTCAATTTGAAACAGTCTGTACCAATCTCCCAGAATCTGAAACAAGTCATAACCCATTTTTTAATGATTTTGAAGAAGCATCTTTCATCAAAAGTACTTGCATGGAAAATAAATATTAATTTCTGCTAGGCTTTTCCTCGTGCTGAATTATATGGACTCCTGATTAATAGGAGGGCAAGCTGGAAAGTAGCTAAAGACCATCTACTTTTCCATGAGTTTGCAGGCTGGATGTTTTCCCTCATGACATTGTGGAGGGGAGAGAAGACCTAACAGTTACAGGCTCCCAGGTCACGCTCCAATGCAGGGCCCCTGCATCAGGCTTTGAATTGTCACATGAAAAAATAAGTGTAAAATATTAGCACTTTTATTCAGGAATACCATTTTTATAATTTGCATGGATATAGATGACTTCACCAGAGAGGCTGATGTTTTGTCCCTCCACATTTCCTGCCTCTGCATGCACATCCTGTCCCATCCCATCCCATCCCATCCCATCCCATCCCATCCCCTCCCATGCCATCCATTCAAAAAGCCTTCTCTTCCCTCACTTATCTGTTGAAGATCTTTTTGTGAGAGCTCCTCTTCTCCAGCAGCCTTTCCAAAGGATCGACAATAAATGCAAGGAACATTGGCAGGAACTGAGTTTTCAATTTTTTTTTTTTATGCAGCATCTGCCACGTTGAGGCTCTTAGGCCTGATCACAGTACAGCTAATGCAGGAAAAATAAAGCTGCTCCTAAGAGAGACTGACTGACAGACTTGTCATGACGATAGTACACATTTTTGAAATATTATGGCTGCGTTCTTGAAAACCATAGTTAGGGTAAGCTGTTTCCTTGAGTGCATGTGGTAAAAATAACACCTGCTTTGCAGACAGTGGATTTGACAGCTGCGAAGACATAGTGTAGGCATCTCCAAAAGCATGATGTATTTTTGCTTTGTACACCAAATAATAACAGGATTTGTTCTGGAAAAAAAGGCAGAACGAGATGTGAATTCCTAGGTACAAGGGGAAGAGCAGTGGTGGTGGGTTATGTCTCAGTGGAACTTATAAAAACCATCAGCCATGCCTCTCACTTGAAGATACATCACTCATGTTTCATGTTGTGCATGGGTCCAGTGACCTGTCACTTGTGCTGCTCTTTAGGGCTGCTTAGCAAGATCCAAAATAATGCTGCAAAACACGGTGCTGGTTTGTTGAGCCTGAAGTGTTTTGTTTTTCTCTGTGGAGAAGTTTGTGCTGAATCTCAATGCAGGCTGCAGGTAGGGTCCTGCCTGGATTCCTGGTGAGCATCTCCCAGAGCCTCATTTGCTGCTGAGCCCCTTTGCATGAGTTCTGCAGCATTGGCTGCAGCAGCCCAGGGCTGGCATTGCCTGGGGGTCAATGGCTATGAGCTCCAGCTCCCTTACCAGGGGGTGCCAGAAGAGGCAGATTTCCTTTAGCAGAGTCAGCTGTGGCTAAGAAGTCAAGATGTTGTTCCTCCATCACTTTCTAGAGAGAAGGCACACCTGAGTCTTAGATTCAGAATAGTTAAAATGTAAAAGAAAGCAATTTGGGACTGGAATTCACTTGTTGGTTATCACATTGACTTCAGGAACCGGTAGCATTGCTTTTCACTCCTCAGAAAACCATCAAGACACGAACTCTTCCTTAATTAATTTGCCTTGATGGCTAATAACCTTTCTCATTAAAAAATTGTGTTCTGCAGTTGATTGGTAATTGTCTGACTTCAAATTCCAGCCACTCGTTCTGATTTCATGTCCCCTTTCTTCTAAGGATTTCCTTGCTTTAAAGGTACTTATGATCTGTGATCAGATCAGTTTTTGATCTTTTTGATCAAGTCAAACAGATAGAGCTTCTTGGTTCTCTAGTTAGACATCTTTCTCATTTCTCATTTGTTTCTGTAGTTTCTTACTAAAACCTCTCCCATCATTAAATATCTGTTAAAAATGTTGTCAGTGAGAACTGCATTCAGTATTTGAGTTTTCCTACCTAATCTCATCAATGGTATACATATACAGGTAAAAATGACCTCTCTAGTCTCATATTTTTCCATCATGTTGTGAGTATTTTTTTCTACATGGTTTAAGAAATATGATGCTGAGCTATTTGTTCATTGTAAGTAATAAATTCTTGTCAGAGTTGCAGCTTTACAGGATACAATCACCTATTCCTTAGATTTGCCCTGATAGCTGTGTTCCAACACTTGTGCATTTAGTTTTAATTAGTTAATTTATATTTAGATAAAGCAGCTTTTATATTAATAGATACAGGTTGCCAAGAAATCTTGACACCTCTGTACATTATTGCAGGTGCTGCTGCTGTTGTGGTTCTCCCCAATTTATTCTGCAGCAGCCACCCTTCATGTCTCTACTGAAAATGAAATGATCATTTGAATTTATGAACTGAAAAACACTGGCAACAATCAAGATGCTTTCATAAAGAACAGTTTTTTCTTAAATTACTTTGATAGTGTTCTTTGGTGAGCTGATGAGTTTATTTAGCTGATAGAGGTCAATTGAATGCACTGCAGTTACGCTTTTTAAAGTGTTGTCATCATATGTTATGCTCTAACTTTGTTAAAACTTTGCATAAAAGTGGTACATCACATTACATAGATTAGCATCTATATGGCTAATATCAAAATATAAGTTAATATTTTTAGTTAGGAATTTTTGTTTGCATTATACCTCTACCCAAGATGTGTCTCTATAATACGATCATAGAACTATCATAAATTGAGAAGAAAATATAACTGATTGATGAAAAATATCCAGATAATACAGTGATGGCATGATGACAGGGCAGACATATGACTTATACAGTATGACCTTAATCACTCAATAGCTTGAACATAATGAAAAAGGTATTTTAAAGCAGAATAAGTAATTTACAGTTTTAAGATTAAAGAATATATACCATGATGACAAAACAAGGGTCTGGAACCTGGAAATGATGGATTCTCAAAAGTATAAAAGAATTAGTGAAATCCTCAGTGAATCAGTAGGCAGTGTAAGTGTTTGGGGTGAGACACAGAAAGATTTTAGGTGTCTGAGAGCAAAATTGTAATTCTGACTGCCCTCCTCAGCAGGTAAATAGCATTTTGGTAGCTTGTAAAGTTCTTTACTTTTTGCTTAAAATATGACTGTCCTAGGATGAGAACAGAAGAATAACTGTGTCAGGCAAAGCATTAACCCAGGCCTATATCCCATCCCCAGCAGAGATACTTCCAGTGATACTTCCCGAAAATACTCCCCGCTTTGCAGTGATATCTCATTCAGGACCTGCATAATCCAGGAGGAGTGTCTTTGTGTCTCATGTCCCATACAGGGTTCTTGTGCCATTCTCATGTCTGCTCGCCATGGAAACTTCTAGTACCTACCACATCCTGTGGTCAACCACAGCTTGATGACCTGCTGCACAAATAACAACCTCCTTGTAACCTGCTGTCTACTTGTTTTGTTCAACCGGTCACAGTTCTTCCATGGGAAGGGTTGTTCTTGCTTCATGTGCTACTCATACAGAACTCTGCCTTCCCTCCCTGCATGGTGTCTTCTGCCATCCTGATGTTAGGGATTGAGATAAGTTCCTTCACAAGGAGCTCCCTCGCAGAGTGTGCCCCAAGCATCCCTAGCCCTTGAGTAACATCTCGAGGCTCTGTACAAAATCAACAGTAACCGATTTCTTCTGAAACATGGCTGGGGAAAGGAAGCAGCGGTTGTGAAACATCTTGCTGCTTGGTGAGTGGAGCAGAATATGGAGCAGCCTAATTTAGTTCCTGTCCTAACCCTTTGATAAAGTGCTCCAAGCCTTTACATTATGTGTTGCCTCACTGTAACCTGTTGTGTTTAACGAGAAGGAACAAGCTGCTCGGTTCTTGAAGGCAAGACACACTCACCTTCAGGGTGATGCTCAGGGCTGCGGACCTGAGTGAGTCCTGTGGGCATTACATCAGGTGCTGGGGGAGAGGGCAGGGCACTGGTCTCTCAGTGGACTGGTGGTGAATTGATCTCTTCCTGTGTTCAGACTCAAGGCTGCCAGAGGGCTGTCACGTCTTGTAGCACCACCTCCATCTCTCCTCTCGATGCACACACTCTCATCCCCTGAAATAAGAAGCAGAGAGCACCTCCTTGCCCTGGCCTAAACATGGAAAAGTGAAGCTTTGCATGAATAATATTTGTACATTGAAGGTTAATTTTGCAATTCAAAACAATGACATAAATACTGGTAGAGTTTAAAACATCATTTAGGGTAATTTTTCTTTTTTGAAGCCATGAATCTGGAATCTGCCTGGTTTTGCCAACAAGATATTAAATTAAATTAATTAACAGATGCCAACAAGACATTAATTTCATGTGTTTTGTTCTTTTGAGACCATAACTGTTCCTTTACAGATAGCTGTGTATTCACCTATAAAATACAGAGAGATTAATTAATTATCTTATTGTTATTTACTCTTATTGTTATCAAAGTACCTGGGAGCCTCTGTCAAACACATGGACTTCATAGTTCGTTCTTCTGAATACACAGAGTTGGTGGAATTTCCAAGACTAAGAAAATTCGACATGCAGATGAGAAAATAAACAGTTCTAGCAAATGCCTAGCTAAAAGTAGAGAGCTGGAGCCTACTTACAAGTACTGTTCTCCTCCTTTTTCATGAGTCCTCCATGCTACTTAAGTCACAAAAGTGGCTGAAGTTGCCAAGTAACAATGCTCTGACCCAGCACCTGACCAGGATGAGGATGAACTGGAAGTGGACGACAGACATGAGCAAATGTTCCTGAGGAGACCTTGCAGAATTGCGTTCTGCTAACAAGACCTTGTTAAAAGACCTCATTTTTCTAGGCTGATACTCAAGGTCAGTTGACTGCAGTCTGCTGCCTCCTCTCAAACATGCCTGGGAAGCAAGCAAACAGCATTGCTGCTGGGCTGGTTCTGGACAGCATTCTTCATCCTCACCTGTCTACTAGATAAAGAAGCAGTGTCCTTGTAGATTTAAAATTACAGTAAGTAGTACTGGTGGAGTATGCTTTTATTTCAAGGCAGACAATCTATCCTTTTTGACAATTCTTGTGGAAGACCACTGCAGTATTTAGGTAGCTTTAATACATGTTTGATTGTTACAAACTAGGCAGTGAGCAGCATGATCAGAGCTCTTGTTTTGGTTGACAGCGGTACAGAACTACTCTATTGGCACCTCCTGCAATTTTGCTGCAGTAATGATGTGCCAGCTTAAACTGAAAGCCTCTCAGAGTTGGACTTCCATCGGAATTATCGCCAAGCAAAGTCTGCAGAGAACACCCCCGACTCTCGTGATATGGGTTACCTGACCTGACAGCAGATGGAGACAAGAAACAGACTTCGTGTGGCGAGTGGCAGCTGTGGTCTACAGCGGCTGACCCAGGAACTGGCTCCTGTGTAACTGTGATTTGTTCCTCAGGGTGTTTTCTTCTTCACTAAGGTATTTCAAAACCCTTTCTATTTCTCAAAAATATCTCTACTTTTCAGCTATATTTTTTAATACCTTCTGGATACAAGGTCCAGTGCTTTGGTTTAGGAGCTTTTCAGAGCAAGGAACCCCTTGTAGTCTCAAGCTGAGACCAAGGAGATCACCACGCTTCCTCCAGATTCATAGACATGGCTTTGGTGTTATTGGTCCTGAAGTGAGGGACCTAAAAATCCTCACAGCCCTAAAAGCAGCCGGTCATTTACAGTGTCATCTATCGTGGCAGGGCATGTGTGGATGTGCCTTGGCTTTTTACATGGCTTGTGAGGAGCTCCATGGAGATCACAGCCCTCAGGGACCAGCCAAGGGGCCAGGACCAGTGCTGGGAGACATGGCTGATGTTGAAGCAATGCCTTGGGAGCACCTCTAGCTTGTAAAGTCCAGATCAGCAGCAAACCCTGACATATTTGGCAGCACCCAACAAAACTGCACTGGTGCTCAGGTGACCTGCACTTGAAAGAAGAAGATTAAACTAAGCAGCTATATTAAATAACCCTTCCCAGGTTATCTGCTGTTCTCTGGGCAGGGCTGTTCAGCCCAGGACATGCAGGTGAGGTAGGTAGACGGTTGGACACAATGGTTGGTGCCACATTGAATCTTTCATGGACAGACAGGTATTTCTACAATCCTGCTGTAGCTGAAAGGAGACGGATTATTGCCTCCATGACTCCTTTTGGGACTAGGAAGGATGCTTGGTGGCATCTTTCCAGCAGATTCTATCTCTTGCAGGTTTGGCTGCATCCCAGCAGGACAAACATCTCACCAGTTGCATAAGAATGAAGGCTGGACTGAGACGTGAGCTATGCCCTTTTACCAAATGGTGAATGGTGGCTGCCACTGTCTCCATTGATAGCACCCCTCAGTAGCTGTTGGACACCATTTTGTAAATCTGATCATTTTTACACTGCCAGCATTTTATGACCTGCATCAGGTTGCAATGCAGATATTTCTGCAGCAACTGCTGTCAGAGGAGTGAGGTGGAGAGGCTGTGAGCACCCAGCAAACACAAGCTGCAAAGAAATTTCAGTTCATGCGAGAAGGACAAAGAAAATAGAAATGTGCCAGGAGAGGGAGTGGAACACCTCCCTTATGAGGAAATGCTGAAGGATCTGGGTCTCTTTAGTTTGGAGAAGAAGAGGCTGAGGGGTGACCTCATTAATGTTTATAAATACATCAAGAGGGAGTGTCAGGAGGATGGAGCCAGGCTCTTTTCAGCGACGTCCAATGACAGGACAAGGGGCAATGGGTACAAGCTGGAACATAGGAGGTTCCACAAAAACATCAGGAAAAACTTTTTCACTGTGAGAGTGACAGAGCCCTGGCACAGGCTGCCCAGGGAGGGTGTGGAGTCTCTTCTGGAGACATTCAAAACCGCCTGGACACGTTCCTGTGTGACCTACTGTAGGTGATCCTGCTCTGGAAGGGGGGCTGGACTAGATGATCTCTAGAGGTCCCTTCCAACACCTGACATTCTGTGATTCTGTGATTAGACAAAGAAGCTTGAAGACTTTGGCAGGAAACTTCAACCACCAGAATACTTTGGAAGTTAGAATAGACATTTAGGTTTCAGACTATACAGTGTATCTACCTGTTCTCTTACAAGGATAGCACCTCGCTTAGGAAGTGGAACCAACCAGCTGGCACGAGATTTTGTCTGAGATCCTTCCGCGCTTGCTTGCTCATGAAGCAAAGAGCTTCTGTTGCCTCTTGTACAGGTGTGGTTACCCTGCTACAGCTAAAATGGACTTTAGTTGTTGCATGACCACCTCTTATTTGGGAGTGGCAGTTGGGGTTATGATGGGAAAATAGCCTCTCTCAGCACTGACCACAAGGCTCTAGACAAAGGTGCTGAGCATTGGCTGGGCCCCCCATCCTGGCTCACACCTCCAGCACGTTTCTACAGAGTCTTCTCTCCAGCACACTGCTGCCACACACCAGGACAAAAGCAAGTTGAAGCTTCAGAGCAACTCTCATTTGACTATAATGAGAAACAGAAAAAAACTTCAAGCCTACTGTATTAAATTTTGAATCCCACTTTGTTTAAAATGCAAAAGTGTAACAACAACAGTTTTACCGATGGCAAAGCCCTAGCTGCTATTGGAAGCCTCATGGATGTACTTCGGATGTAGACATGTCTCCCCTCAAGACCAGACCAAATCCTCCTCTCTAAGTCATATAATTAAAACCAGGCAAATGATAGTGCTTAGTAAGTTTGAACCCAGTCCATGACATTAAACTGGGAGAAAATCCTGAGAGTTTGATACACCATCCATGCTGCATAATAGCAGTAATCACATCAAACCATCTCCCTGAGCTGGACCCCAAACATATTTTGGTAAAATAAGCAGGAAAATACCAAGTTAGAGCTTATCTTTCCTGTATTCAGATCAGAGGTGAGATGAATGTCCACCATAGGGTAGATCTTGGTCTCCCTCTAGTGATGGACCTACCAATGGCAGTGGTAAACATAGCTCCAGCCTCACGTTGGCATCCTTCTCCTCCGCCTCTGGCCTCATGCCTTGGTGGCCCAGGATGACTCTAGCCCTTTACCAAGCACAGCCAAGGTCTCCTTACAAAAGTAGTTCTTGATATTTTTCCATGACACATCAGCACGCATAATTCTCAGTGCCTGACTCACAGGGTAACCTGCAACATGAATCCTCATCGCAATGTGTTCTGGTTTAGAACCGTACTAATATTTCATATGCAGATTACTGCATCATGCAGGAACAGCAGACATGGGCTTCTGCTTTTTGTCCCTGGAGAGATATGGAGGAAACCCACCCCTGCAGCGCCATGGTACTTCCACCTCAGGGAAAAGCAGAGATAACTATGACACACGTAGAGTTGTATGGCCCTCCGGGAAAACCTACCTGATCTAAAGATGTCCCTGCTCATTGCAGGGGGGTTGGACTAAATGACTTTTGAAGGTCCCTTCCAGCCCAACACATCTTGTGATTCTAAAACATGGGGAAATATCCACACTGCCAGCATATGCTCTCTCCAGGAGCATCCACCTCCAACACTGAGTGCTGGAGAAACCAAAGATGCTAAAGCAGCTTCTCTGAAGTCACTTGAGGGAAGAGCCCACTTCTGCAGTTGTCCTGTGGAAGTGACATGTGGCAGCCTGGGAATCTCAGAGAACCCCCAATCTCTGTCTTTGGGTTATGAAGTCGCTTGGTGCCTATTTCCCTCTGTGAAGTCCATAAGGAAGCACATGAAGATTTTGGGTCATGTGTTGCAGACCAGTTTCATTGGTAACCACGAGCTGGGCAGCAGCTGTAATGTCTCACAGCAAGGTCATTCAAGCCTATCACTTTTCACTGACATTGTCTCTTGTAGTGCTTCTAATTTTCTATTCGGAGCTTTGTTGAAGGATGTGATTAAAATTAAGAAGTTTCTGAAAGTCATGCTCTTGAGAGGAACAGGCAAAAGGAAGATGCCCTGAGCAATGTATCAGCATTGATCTACATACTGATCTACAGATCAGCATGATCTGTAGAGCCAGTTGGGAAAATAAATGAATAATGTTGTTTAATTATCTGAGACATATTTTCAGCCTTTTTTCTTTTCTATATATATATCTTTTAATTTTTAATGCCTTTGCCTAAAGAGTTTCCTAGCAAAGAAGTATCAGTGAAGTTGGTAAAAATAGTTGGATGCACACCTTGAAATGAGGGCAGAAGTGGTTATGATCTTGTACCTAAACAGGTTCAAGCCAGGAACATGGAATGCTGTAAAATTAAAAGGCATTTTATCATTTTTAAAATTCAGAAAATAAATGATGCAGCTTTTGTGGGCTGGACCTGCTGTTCTGCCACACAACTGATTTACCATGGCAATAACACAGATTTTTTCCTTGTTGTCTTTCTCGCAGTCAGGCTGTCACATGGGAGGACATTTGAAAGTTAACAATTGTGTAATTCTAGTTTTTATGTAGAGTTTTTGACTATTCAAATGCTAAGCATAGCTCTAAATAGACCTCAAATGCTAAATTTTTAAATCTGCTCTAGTGGCAGAAGTTGCTAAAGGCACTGACAGTAAAAATTCATAAACGTTTAGATTTAAACTCCTCATTAACAAAATTAAAGTTACTCCAAGTAAAGACAGCACTCAAGATATATTTAAGGAACATGTATTTGTTGAACACACTTCTCTGCCTTATGGTCTACCACATTTTTTCTGTGCAAAAAGGGGTGTTCAGTACCCAGAATTACTCACTGACACAGCTCCCCCATGGGCTGAAATATTAAACGAGGAAAGTGCGTTAGGTTGGAGAGTTACATGGAAGATGGTGTCTTCATTACCAAGCTGGCTGAGCCGCAGTTATGCCAACAAACTGCTTGTGGGTGTTTTTAATGACTCTTATATTTGACAGAGACAGCTGGAAGAGGTGTATGATGTTTCACAACAGGGTCAAGTTGTTCTCTGTCAGAGTGAAACCAAGGTCTTTCAAAATCCTCCATGACAAGGCACATTATGTTTAGATCAAGTGAAAAAGTCGATGCAAAAAAAAAATGCTCTCAGGTACACACACTGTACTTCCAACTTCTAAAGCAGCAACCTCTAAACTTGATAGTTATGGCAACACTGCTGTTGTATGTGTTGAGACACATGATGGATTAGAACACAGGTCATTCAGGCGTTGGCAAAATGTCTAGTGACCTTGGGATGTGGTTATAAACCTGAGAAACCTCTTTAGCAACTGCCTTGTTGAAGCACAGGGTGTTTCTCCATATGCAGCTGCTTTGGTTTTCAAAAGTTCCACATGGGCCCAGTTTTGATTTTATAATTGAAGTCACTCTTCTCAAAAGGACCTCAATTTTGTGTTGCTGGTTTTTTCTCTGTCCAAATCTCTTGACACCTAGTGAAAGGGAAATGTAAGCCTGGCTCAATCCTTCTTCCTGTACAGCGTTGTCAATCTTCAAACCAATCTAGGAATAAAGATTTAGAAGGAACCAAGTAAGACCCTGGAGGGTTTATTCAGTGCTAATGCGATGGTGCTGAACATGAGAGCTGATGAGAGGTTTTCTGAATACAAATGCTGACACCTTCAGTGCCACCTGTTGATAAAATAACAGCAAAAAGCGTGTAGCCCCCCAATACTTCATTACTGGCAGTAGCACATATGGAGGGGTACGTTGAGTAAAAGCCCAGGTCCCATGCCCTGAGATACGGATGTTCAGAAATAGGGACTGGACCTTTAGATGCCATCAGCAGCCAGTGCGATGCTGCTGGAACCTTCTGCCAGGAGAAGCTGATGTGACTGTGGATGAGCTGCTGAGTGGCTGAGGTATTCTTGATGTTCGTGTGCTCACTTAGCTGCTGATTCACTGCTGTATATGCTTACCAGATTTCTGAGCTTCCTTGACTTACTTCTTAAACAGTGGAACCTTCCCTCACACATTAATTTATTCACATACTTTTTCTCTTTCTCAGTTCATTAGAGAAATTAAAGAGAAGGATGATAGCATGACCAGAAGGACTGAACAGGAGGATGAAGCAGCTGATAACCCTGCCACAGGCACAGTAGACATGTTATCTTAATGACTAGATAATTAAAGGAGAAGATGAGAGCCACAAAATCAGTCCATGTTTGATCAGAAGCTATAATGTTTGTTCTTTGATCCTGATAAACTGTAAAGAAAAACAGTTTAGGAAAATATTCCCTATTAACATCAGATAGGGAGACCTTTGTCATGTCAGGGAAATGAAATGTGGAGGAGAGATCAAAGGTGTGTTCTGTAGGAAAAAATACTGATTTACATAAGTCTCTACTCTTTTAAGTGTGGATTTCAATTTTTTCGGGGCCCTTTTGAGAAATGCATCAGAGAATTTAGAATTGTGGGACAGAGGGCAGGAAAAGGAGAGACACTAGGAAAATCTGAAAAATACAAGAAGATGTACCCTGTAAAAGCAGTATTTCAAGAGATATTCAGAAATTGCTTTTACTTTTATAGAAACTTGAAGCTATATAAGAAAAAAATCAGATCCTGAACAATTCTTTGCCTTCAAACCAAGTAACCTCTTCAAATAGGTAAAGTCTGTCAGCAGAGAGGCTGTGTAAGATCTTTCCTTTTAAGCCTCTCCAACAACAGCAGTTCTGTGTTTCACTCTCCTTCCCAGCCTATGCCAAGTCTTGCCTCCTACAGCACCATGGCTGTTCTGAATGTATCCCAAGAGCCCGTTTATTCGCTAGTATTGAAAAAAGATGTGCAAGGACTTTGCACATCTGTGTCTTACCAGCATGTGAGCTGCACACTCACAGATCATAGAATCATCATAGAATCATAGAATGTTCGGAAGGGACCTTTAAAGGCCATCTAGTCCAACCCCTCTGCAGTGAGCAGGGACATCTTCAACTAGATTGGGTTGCTCAGAGTCCTGTCTAACCTGACCTTGAATGTTTCCAGGGATGGGGCTTCTACCACCTCTCTGGGCAACTTGCTCCAGTGTTTTACCACCCTTATTGTATAAAATTTCTTCCTTATGTCTAGTCTAAATCTCTCCTTTTTTTGTTTAAAACCGTCACCCCATGTCCTATCGCAACAGGCCCTGCTAAAAACATTGTCACCATCTATCTTATAGGCCCCCTTTAAGTATTGGAAGGGTGCAATAAGGTCTCCTCCTTGTGTGGCCCTCCTCTGGACCTGCTCCAACTCATCCATGCCTTTGTGCTGAGACGCACAGGGTCAGAGCTACTCTCATTTCCAGGAAGGGTCTGGCTCACAGGCTCTGAGCCCCACAGATATGTAGCCCTACAGCCCCACTGGATGGGAGGGTCTGGGCAAACTGGTGCTCTGTACCCACAGCATTTGCGTGCCAGACCCTACAAAGCACAAAATAAGTGCTGGCTGTCGGTATGGACACTTCTTGTCTATTCTAGAAAATGCCACCACTCTGATGAGACTGAAGGACTGGTTAAGCTTCACCTTAAGAATGTAATTTGTTTTGTTTGCCATAATTTGCTTCATATTGTGAGGCTGAGATCTGAAACAGCACCAGACAAGAACCAGACAGGGAATTCCCTAAGAAAAACACCTGAGAAACTGATTCTGCCAAGAGGACAGAATCCGTTTCAGCTCCGCTTCAGACAGCCCCGCTGCTCTGTGGCCATTACCTCCTCGAGGAGCTGGAGTCCCCTCAGTCTACAAACACAACCTCGTCCTTCACCATGGAGGTGGATACTGTGATATGGGCCCTTCCTCATGAGTGGAAGATCATGAAGAACCAGCCTCTGCCACTGTAATTCTGGCTAGCCAGCTTCTTCAACAAAATTTAGTGACGAAGTGTCAGCTTAAACTTTGACTCCTCCAATTTTCTGTTGGCCTGTGCTGTCTTAGCGTTATGTAAATGCCAGTTTTGACATTTGATAGTCTAGCTCAAAGCTACAATAAACTCAGACTGATGTAATAATGAATGACAAGCTTAATAATGTAACAAACTATGAGCTTATGTCAGTCTCCAGGGTTTAATAAAGCTGCTAAATAAGAAAGCATTATTTATGTATTACAGCGCTAATAGCTTAAAGTGTTGGTGTGAACAGAGCAGTGAGAAATGAAGTTGGTGAGGGTTTTTTTTGGTGTTTGATAGGCATAAAACTGCTTGTCAGTTTATTTCCAGCAAAAAGTTGTACTCTATTGTACAACAGTTGCTTTATGTTTGCTAGTTTTGTCAGACATTCATGTTTGTTGTTTCACTTTGGTCAGGGAAGACAGGGAAGGTGTGGGATCATTGGCTGGTGGAGAGCTTTCATCTGGAAGGGACCTTTGGAGGTCACCCGGTCCCTGGACACACCCATATCGGGTGGCTTGCCTTTTACAGTCAAGCTTTACTTGTCTCCAAGGCTGGAGATTCCTCAGTACCTCTGAGCCCCTTCACACCTCCATTGGGAGACCTTCTTTTCTTTGCATCTAACTGGGATTTCCCACACTCCAGATTGTGCCTGCTGCATCTTGTCCTATTCCTGTGCACCTCCAAGAAGAGCTTGGCTTCATCTTCTTTTCTGGCAGGGCCCTGAGTGCTTCAAGAACTGTAACAGAGTCCAATGGAAAAATCACTGCGAGGATGTGCTGGCTGCACTCTTGCAGATGCAGCCCAGTGTGCAAGAGGACCTCGTTGCTGCAAGGTCATGCTGCTGGCTCCTCTGCAACTTGATGTCCACCAGGACATCTGCATCCCTTTCTTCAGAGCTGTTTTCCAGCCCACTGGCACCAGGCTTCTGCATGGAGGAAAACTGAGAGGGATAAGTGAAAGACCATGATTTCAGATAATATAGAAGACCTATTTACATTTTTGGCAGTCAGGTGAACACCTGGCTGCCAAAAAACTCCAATCTGAGTTTGAATGCAAACTTCTGTTTGCATTTTGTTACTTTTCTTCTTCTGTATCTTTACTACTATGCACAGGTAAGGAGGAGGATCAGCGGCCAATGTCAAGAAGAGCACCTGAATTAAGATATTCAATAATTGTTGAATGATTTAATGAACACTTCTGGTGGTTGAAAATTCTCTTGTAATGAAATTCTTTGTGTGTCCCAATGAGGTGAGATGAAAACTAAAAACTAAGTGTTCTCTTGTCCAAATAGAAACACTACTGGAACAGAGGAGAGTTATAAATAGTCTTCTAAAATGTGTTGCTAGATCCTAAAGGACATTTTTTCATGAAGCAAGAATGAAATAGTAAGAGCAGAGAGATCTTAGATTGTCTGGCAACCCACAGGAAAGAAAAATGGTGAATTAATCTAGCAATCTCAAATTAAATACAGATAATATGACTGCTGGGACAGTGAACGTGACAAAGTCAGAACATCTCAAGAGCTTAATTTTTTCCAATAATTTTGGATACCTTTTTGGGTATAACACTTCCTTATCCACTTTTGCAACAAACCCTAATACTTTCAGACCATAACTGAGCCTCAGCTACAGTAGACAAAGCTGTTGCCTTTTACAACAGAGCTAATAAACTAGGTCTGCATAACCCATGTCTGATGAGGGAAGTTATGATATAATATGTAATTTCCAGAATATCTACCAAATCATCTGAAGTTGTGTTGCAAAAGATACAACAGGAAATCAACAGAACCTCTGTAAAATGGTATTAGAGCCTCAGAGACAGAATATGCTGCAATTACAAAGGAGACATGCAGGCATCACATTTCTCATAAGCATCATTAAAATTAAATTAGAAACAACGCTTCAAAGATAATGGATCATATTTTGCTTTAGAACTACGTGAGTTCTCTGAGGCTTAGTATTTCTGAGAGAGAAAATGTCTCAGATCACCAAGCTTTCCTGAAGTTTGTGGTACCCAGGAGTCTGAGTCACCGACCACATGTTTTGGGTCATAATCCCTCACTCTTTTGCTTTCAGGCTCTGTTACAGCAAAATCAGCCAGGGGTGAGCAGCTGGTATCATGTAAAACAACACAAATGGCCACACAAATACACCTGTGACCCTTCAGAAACCTGGAGCTGGTGGCTGCACAACACATGGAGTCTGTGTTCGTGCTTTAACCTCTGTCATCGAGCAGCATCTTCATCCAGGCAGAGCATTCAGGTAACAGCGATTTCTGCCTTCAGACAATCTCTTCAAATAACATGGTAACTTTAATTGCAGAATTAAAAAGCAGAGGGATGATTTAGACCGATGTTCACCAGCCACACATCACACGGCTCAGCCCAGAAAGAACTTCAATTAAGGCTGATTGCAGATGTTGAAATAGAGGCAGTAAGAAAAAATAAAAAGTGTAAGAGAACCTTGGGGAAATTAAAATGAAAATGAAACTCCAAGGAGCTAAATTAAATAACTGTGAGACCGTTAAAGAGATAAGGGAAGTGAGTAGGAGGCATTTGAAAAAGAATTTGGGAGATTGTTGGACCTGGATGGTCAAGGGGGTGTTACAGCACTGACCTGAGATGCACAAGGGTGCATTGCAGCTCAGCACCCAGGTGTGGATAAACACCCTGCCCTGGCCCCAGCCCGCCTGTGAGCTGCAGGGTCACATCCAGGTTCGTATCTAAGTCTCCAGGTATGGATAGCATGAATAACAGTTGTTTCACAGGAGGGGGAGTCCATAAGAAAGGATGAAGCTGTTGAAGAAACAGGAGAGGGAAAGCGGATTTGGGCTCAGCTGCCTATTGCCAGGCTGCACAAGGCGTCTCAGTAGAGTTCAAGTACCCAGGGAGGTGTCCTCATCGGGCCAGGTGAGATGACTTCAGGTTGCCCCACAAAAGCAGATCGTGATCTCCTCCACATCTGCTCCTCCTTGTCCTCACCAGGAATGGGATGTGAGGTGGAGGGGCAGGGAGAGGTGGCTGCCTGCCCTGGGAAAGCTGGAAGTGCTTGCGATAAACTATTTTGGTTTTTTTGCATTTTCCTTTTAATGGCAGGTCGTGAGTCAGGTTTTTGCAAACATTGGTGGTTTGATTGCTGAGTGTTAATCAGACCCTGAACAGAAGAAAGTCGTAACAAAATTGCTTCCAAGAAAGGTTTTTCTTTTTTTTTTTTGCTGTATTTGATATTTCTAGCAAAGTCCATTGTCAGTAAAAAGCAAGTGAAATTCAGAAGTTGATTACATATATTTTTCACCCTTAGAAATAGGAAGATTATGGAATAAGGGAGGGTGTGGAAATGAAAAATAAATGGGCATGTAGACTTGATAACACAACAGAACTAGAGGCAATATAGGCGCAGCCTTTTATGGGTAATGCCTGAAGCGAGGAAAAGTGAGTCACCTTTATTTCATTGACAAAGACTTTTTCTGGCTCAAAGTTCCATATCTAATAAGGTTTTGTTTTCCAGTCTCCAGTTTATTAGTCCCTCTCTGCTCACTTGTGCCACGTTCATGCTGAGATAGCATTGCATTTCTGCCTTCCTCTCCTGCTTTATATCAGCCCAAAATTCTCTCAATCAACTTTATTGGGTACAGTTTTCCAGTTTGCCCTCCAGGCTCAGAGCATTAACGAGACTAAAGCAATAAAACTCCTCAACAGGAAAACTAGCCCGAGTTTCTTGGTTTGGACCTTGCTGAAGGATTGTTTGTCCTCTTGGTCCTTCCTCAGAGACAGCAGCTTGTGTCCACTTGAACTGGATGCCAAGATATCTCCACCGATGGCTACAGAAGTGCTTATGGACACGTCTGGGTGCCACCCACTCCCAGAGAGGGGACAGTCCCTGGTGGAGCAGACAGTGGAGAGGTGCATGTCCTGGCTGGGTCTTCAATGTCCCTGCTCAGCTCCTTTGCTTTCATTCTTCAGTAAGGCACAGTGGTTGTTGCTCAAACATGAAGCATCTCCTTCAAAATGATTCATGTTTTGCATTTTCCCTCTTTCCAAGATCAAAGTCACTGCATTAGCATACGTCCTGCTTCACAGAGGTGGTCACTCAAGTCAGGTGTTACAGGGTTTCAGGAGGGATATTTATGCCTGTTCTAGGTTTCTGAGGACAGTGTGGGGTTTTGTCTCCTTCAGAGCTTTATGAGCCTTTCTTACAGGCCACATTGACCCATCTCCCATGCAGCTGGGCTCTTGCACTGGAAGCTCTTCTCCTCCATCCTTCTGCAGAGAGAGTCACTTGCACTAATCTTACTGCATAAGCTCATTTTCAACTCCATTTTTGCAGCCCAGCTGATAAATACTGTAATGTTTAAGTGCTTACCGACCATTTGGTCTGAAATGACTAATTAATCAAGTTTTATCTCTTGAAGCAAGAGGCTTAGCTCGTGCAGATACAGGCTGCGTTATGCAGGCAGGGACGCTCTCCTTCACGCAGATGTTGCAAGAGCTGCGCTTGGAAAATGTGCGCACCTCTTGTGGGCATTGGATCAAATCAAGTTTTGTTTGCTTATTCTCACCTCGTTCTTATCACTGCTTCTGCCTAAAACAAAAATCACAGGTAGCATCTGTCATGCTCTTAATTTGAACTTGTAAGTGAAATGGGGGAAAATATGAAAAATAATTAAACCTTGCTTGTCTGCTGGAGATTTTCTCCCCCCACTTAAAGCATGGCCAAAGTAAAGCTTAAGAGAATTTGAGGGTGGTAAGAAGAAGAAGAAGCAGCTGAAGGAAACCTCTGGGGTTGTGAGTTTTTTTCTTTCATGCCAAGTTGTCTCAGAGCTGTGTGGTGGGAACAGGTGGGATGCAGCCTGCAGGTTCAGCCAGGGGGTGAGGGAACTCTACTTCCTTCATCTCATGTTGGACTCCGATTCCTGCCTAGTTACACAGATGGGTATAGGCACTCCCAGCAGCATGCTGTAATGGGTGCTACCACAGCCAGGAAAGAAAAGCCATTCAAAAAATGATTTTTGATGAAAACCTCTCCTTATGGCTGTAGTCACCAGAGGTGCCAGCCTGCAGCTGCACAGGCAATGAAAGCTACTGGGTATCCCACAAATATGTATGCTGCTGGTGACTGGGGCTTCCACTATAGACTGTGCTTCTGGTTGTTTCAAACTGACCTGTGGTATTTTAAAATCTTTTGGGAAGTTTTACATCCATCTGGAACTTTTAAATCTGTCTACACACGTACATACTGCCAAAAGTAGTTTTTCCTCTTCCAAATGGCATATTCCTGTGCATGTTTCTGTATTGGATGTCCTTCCCAAATGATAGAGGAATCTACTAGTAAAGGATGAGATGTTTGATTTAGAGGGATGAAACAATTTTTCTGTAATGTAGAGACAATCCTCAACCAGCACCACTAAAGTAAAGCACATGCACCTTGGGAGGTATGCAGACTGTGCTTCCATAAGGATTTAGGTCAAATCCAAACTTGAAACACACGTGAGGTCTGGACAGAGGTGCTGGCTCCCTTTTCAGTGCATAGCTCCATTTGGGTGCATGTTGGCAGAGGCCACGTTCTCCACTGCATGCACAGGTAGTGGGCAGGGTGTGTAGAGGCTGTAGGAGGTCTCTGGGAATCACACAGGAGCTGGGGACACATTTGGTCGCTTGCTCTGGGACCAGCTTTGAGCACCACCAGAGAGGAGTCATGCCTGGACAGATCACCACACTGGAGCAAGGATCAGACACTGCTTCACAGAACAAGAGACACCTGGTCATGTCGACAGACAAACCGGTGGCATTTCAGAAAGTATCAGCACCTGGACTACTGTTTCGTAATCATCTCTTTTGCCATCCTGCTGCACAGAGTGAGAGATGCTATCGTTAACAGCACCAGTTTCCACTAAGCCACATGAGTTTTTGTTTGCTTGGTTACTCTCAAGCATGAAAATTAAAGCTAAATTAGAAAAGCAAAAGCCAATGTAAATAGCCTCATGTCTCTAATTAAAGTTGTTTTGATCAATCTTCCGCTGAGCATTTATTTTAAAACATTTCTGTCTTGTTTTTTAGAGATAATAAGATGTGATTTTTACAAGCCATGGGCTGGTTCTGACTGCATCCATGCTCTCTTACTCCTTGTGGGGTGGCCCACACCAGTTCTTCAGGTGCAATTCACAGAGCTGACCCTATGCAAGCATAATTTAAACTCTGCCTTTCATTTCAGAGGAGAGGAAAAGTACTATATCAAGTGACAGGTAACAGTCACAAAATTAATGCAGAGGTTAGAGCAAAGGTACCATTGACCCGATTGTTCAGTAGGTGGTATTGGACTGGGGCAACCTGAGACCAGACACAAATGCAAGACTCACATCCATGCTCTTACGCTGCTATGTTGGCCAGAACAAATGAGCTTAATTTCCACTTCAAGTGACAACAAGAGTGGGAAAGAAAGCACAAAGCCAGAGATGCCAAATCATCCACACTTTCTTAAATGGTGACACCTAATTACCGACAAGCTGCTGTGTAGTTACCATATGTGACAATTTCAGGAAGCTGCTTATGAATTCTGATTGATGTCATAGTTGTGAAATTGCTACATCTTTTCCTAATCCCTTCGCACCAGGGTGGCTGCCAAGCATGATGTCTCAGGCTCCCTGTTTGGACACTGAGAGAAGCTGCTGGAGATGCACCTGGGCAGCACAAAGGGCTGACCAGGTTGGCTGAGGTCTCTCCTCTGCCTCTTCTGGCAGGATTCTTCCCCAGAGGTGAGGGTAGGCCAATGGATAGAAAATGCTGTGGGAATGTCCCAGGTACCCAGAGCAGCCATCATATCTCTGTGGCACCTTCTTTGACATTCCCACATCTACAGAGCTTCTCACCCACCGTGCTCCTCTCCAGTGCCGCTTCACCTCCTTGGCCCTGGGAAGCTGGTCAGGGAGAAGTTTGTGCAGCTCTTGGGAACTTGTGGTGCTGGATGAGTGCAAAAAGCTGCTCCTGAAATATCTGGATGTGTATCCCAACTGTGGTCTCTGACTTTTCTGCATCTGGCCTGTCTCTAGGTCTACAACCAACATGGATGATGGAAAATAAAACTGCAGCCATGGGAATATTTGGTGGTGGATCTTCCATGCCAGCCCATCAGTGTCTGAATCACCCTCTCACTGTCCCAACACCCCTCTTTATGTCTTGGAGCTCTCAGCACTGTACCTTCACTGAGTACCAAGTTTTTCTCCTACATCTTGGCCATGGAGTATCTTTGCAAATAAGAGCTCTGATGGAGGCTGGCACCTCTCCTCTCCATCAGTGCCAGTGCCAGTCATCATGATGGAAATGGCACCATGGATCATAGGAGAAGTCCAGCAACCCTGGGTGAGAGCTCATCAGGGAGTTCATTACCGCTGCAATGCTCTCCCCTAATCTCTTCCTGTGAGCAGTGTCTCTGCCCGTAGTGGAACTAATGTCATTTTTCATACTTGTGGTCACTGTTAGCAGTCAAGCAAAAAATGTCATTTTTAATTACAGCATTTACTTACACATATCTCTCCTGCTTTAAACTAGGAGACAGACTCCCCCTCACCATGCAGAGCTCATATGCTTCTTAGAGAAATGGGTATGATTCTTGCCAAAGGGATTAAATCTGTTAGTAACACCTGCTTATGTTTCTTCTCAAAGCAAATAGCTGTAATCAATGGCCTATTTAAAAAATGAGAAAATTAGATTTTTTTTAAAGTGCTTTCAAGCTTGCTAAACAGGTACTGTTGTAAATTTGGCATGTCTCAAATATACTGCTCTGGTAATCCCTGCTTGCTTTTTATTTCCACGTGTGTGAGTTGTTCTCTTTATTATCACAGAAGACAAAGCTGGTGAGAGAATAGAAGACCTCTTTGGAGAGAGCACTCTAAGAAGTATTATCTGAATTATGTTTCTGCTTTTTAAAAGCCAGCTGTGATCCAAGATTCCAGCTGCTTGGTTTTCCCATGGTCCTCTGAATAGCCATCCATTTACTTGTCAACATTTGTTTCCAGCTCTTAGTTCATCTCATAATTATCTTTTTTTTTCCCCTACCATTCCTCTTAAGTGCCATTAGTCAGCATCAATGAATTATGAAGGATCTCACACCAGGTTTCTTGTTTTCTGTATGACTGGAGTGGCTGGTAATGACTGGTGGGGAAGTCACTGACAAGTTAACAGGTCAGTTCATGTTTCTGAGTTTGTGCATTCCCTGACTGCTCTCTTTCGAGCCTCTGAGTAAGCGAAAGGCTGTTTTGATTCAGAGAAAATGTAATGAGATCCATACTGACCAATTTTCCTGTATTAGGTTTAGCTTTGCCACTTATATGGGATTGTAGAAAGTGAAAAAGGAGAATCGTGTCTTTCCACTGCACTTTGCATGGCTTTTAAGATCATCTGGTGAGTACAGCTTGGAGAATGGTCTGAGTGTGAGATATCACACCCAGAGAGAGACAATGCCAGGCCTGGGAATCAGGCTGGTTATAAATGTTTAGGCTATATAAATTCAATGTGGAAGATAGAACAGTATCCTCATTCAACTGCTTTTAATATACACTTGTAGAAGTACTCACAGCACCTTGTTCAAGACTGACATGATTTGTCAAAATTTTGAGTTACAGAGTTGAGTTTATCTGTGTAAGACAGTGACACTGTTAGGTGATATCCCACAACACTGAGCAGTGATTGTTTGCTCTCCTTCACCAGAAAATAGATTAGGAACATCTTTGTTAACCAGTGGAATGGGAAACATCCCAATGGATATGCTTTAGGGACATGGTCCATTGGACCAGCCTGAAGGAGTCCTGTTGATTCAGTCTGCTGGAGAATGAAGAATGGCCTTGGGAATGTTTTAAGAAGTGTCAAGGGAGGACATTCTTTTTAAACTGAATGGAGCCCATGGAGAGCAGGAAACCTGTTAGGGCTCGGACATGCTAAGAGGATGGAATACAGAAATAGACTTCTCTCTTTCCTGTTAGCATGGGCAACTACTTGGTCTAAAAACTTCATCCTGCCTGGCCATTTCCCTTTGAAAAATGTTCAACCTTACTGAAAAGTTCAACTTTGCTAAAAGCCTCAGGAACCAGGAGTATCATTTTAGCAGGCTATGAGGACCATGTCCAATCTCTGGCAATGCTGCTGGAGCTGGTTGGTGACAACCATCATGTCCAAGTGCTGGAGCATCCGCTTTCTCATTGCGAAGACCAACCTGTCCTGAAACCAAGCATGCTACGATGGGGCCCTGCTAACAAGCCCCAACATCATTCCTTCAAGGCGGAAAGTTCTCTTCCAGTATCGTTTTCCCTGTTAATTGGTTGACCTCTGCTGCTCAGCATCAGACTGCGATTCAGGAAAAGGTCAGATCTTTTTCACGGCTGCTCTTTCCAATTAACTTTTTGGTGTACTCAGGCACGGGTCTACTGCCCTTCAAACGCAGGAGATGCTCAGCATGCCATAGAGCTCAAAGGAGTGCAGGGGGCTAAATGATCCTCCCGGGAGGCACCTGACCTGACTGCTAACTCTGGTTTTACTTGGAAGAACAAAAATGCCCTCTATAGTGTCTGCTATAAAGGCAGAGATAGCACCTCAGTGAAACAGATACATAGGTAAATGGAGGTTTTTCTCTTATCAGCTGCAGTTACATCCCTTCTCAGGTCTGTTATCTGCTTGGCCTAATCCATGCCTCTGATGTAGGAGTCACCATCCTTTGTAGGATGGAGCACTGCATTTGATATTTCCAGCATATGACTGTGGAGACATAACTGTCTGAATTGAAATCCCGTAAATAATTTGTAACAACTCACCCATACTTCTTCCCAATAACACACACAGGTGTCAGTCCACTGCCTGCCTATCCTCACTTTTACCATTCCTCCAGAGCCTTTGTTCAGGTTTCAGCAAGTTCTGCAGGTGGGAAGAAGTTGTAAAGTTAAGTGATTTTTTCCTGAATTTGGGGAAAATGGGAGGCCAGACAGAAGAAAGATTCATTGTGGGCCTTTGCCAAAGGGAGAGTGCAAGGCGTGCCCAGATCTGTCATGGTTTAACCCCAGCCAGCAGTTAAGCACCACACAGCTCGCTCACTCTCCCCTGCTGCAGTGGGATGCGGAACGCAATCAGGAAAGAAAAAGTAAAACTCATGGTTAAGATCAAGACAATTTAATAGAACAGAAAAGGAAGAGAAAATAATAATAACAACAGTAATAAAAAAAATAAATATACAAGTGACATCTAACACTACTGCTCACCACCCACTGACAGACGCCCATCCCATCCCCAATGGTGGTCCCAATTTTTATACTGGGCATGATGTCCTATGGTATGGAATACCCCTCTGGCTCGTTTGGGTCAGTTGTCCTGGCTGTGCCCCCTCCCAGCACCTTGAGCACTCCCAGTCTCCACTGGTAAGGAAATATGAGAAGCTGAAAAGTCTTTGAATTTGTGTAAACACTGCTCAGCAACAACTTAAACATCAGTGTGTTATCACTATTATTCTTATTCTAAATCTGAAACACAGCACCGTACCAGCCACTAGGAAGAAAATTAACTTTATTCCAGCTGAAAGCAGGAAAACACCATGCCAGGTGCCAGCAAATTCACACGGCAAAAAGCTCTTGTAAACGTGAATGAAATGTGAATAAGACCCACTGAAGTGTGAAGAACTTTGATTTAAGCTCACAATTCCTCTAAGGCCAGCAAATCAACTGTGGCATAAAGCCCCAAAGGCACCACGCTCTGGAAGCTCTGGCATTCACTTTACACCGCTCAAGGAGAATCTGTTCTTACCTAAACGGCAGGGACCCGCCTCTGGCCTCCTTGTAACAAAGTTACCTCCTGTTTTGAAGGTTTGTGTGTTCCTAAGTGTTTCATTGAGGAGATGAACCACAAGCCTAATCTCTGAAGATCTGATCTGTCTGGTTCAGTGCCTGAACCTTTCACTCTCAAGAGACCTGTATGTGGTCATTGAGCAGGAACAGGTCTGGATCATATTTTTGCCAAGTCCACTAGATTTCCTATCCTCACTCTTTGGGCACCCCAAACTAGTGGGTACTGCTGGCAGTTACAGCCTTTCTCTCTCTGCCCCAGTGCACTATGCACAGCAAAAGAATAATAAAGCTGTTGAAGGCAGTAAGTGCTGTGGTTTTGGATCCACTAGCGGCAGTTAAGCTCCTAGACCCAGATGAGAGGGCTGTAGACACATCCCTGAGCACAGGAGTGTTTTGTAGTGGAAGTAGGAGTTGTGCAATGGCAGGAGCTGGGTGAAATGCCTGGGACACACGCTGTATCTGGGTTAGCTC
Source organism: Apaloderma vittatum (assembly GCF_000703405.1). NCBI lineage: Eukaryota > Metazoa > Chordata > Aves > Trogoniformes > Trogonidae > Apaloderma > Apaloderma vittatum. The sequence goes on along the minus strand of NW_009728917.1, from coordinate 46,145 downwards.
CATCTCACTCATCATCTCTCCCCTTCTCCCCGCACGATGTCCCAACCAGCTCATTGCACCCTGTTTGCTACCATGGGCACAGGACAGCAGGAGGACACCATTTCTGCAATGTCTGTTCAGCACAGAGAGGTGGAAACAAGATTTCATCATTCAAGATGACAAGAGCTGCCAGGGCTGGAAATCCAGCATAGGCATTGCCTGCCCTGTGACTGCCTGACTCTGCAGCCTTTGGAGACCTCCCGGGTATCTGGGTGTTGCCCTGTCAGCACCATACACATGGCCATGGCCATTCTGTTGCTGATCACTTTGTGGCCCCCCGAATCCCCTGAATCACTTTGGTTGGTGAGGTTTATACCATGCAGAAACAGCCAATACTCTGCCACTCTCCCTCTCCTTCAGCCTGAAGTATTTAACTGTCTCATGTAACTATTCACATCAGAGCATCAGCACAGCAAAAACGTTAAGTGAGTTACATTAAGGTGTAACTCTCTGCCAGTCGCCTAGTAGAATTTCATTTTCAGAAGCAATGATGGAACTTGAAGTCATAGCTAGGGATTGCCTTTATCAGCAGAGTATCCATCATTGCTTAATTAAGATGTAAATAATAGCTGTCTCCATGGCAATGTAGTAACGTTTTTGTGCTGAAATACAGACATAGCTGGACAAGCCCAGCTGAACTAGCTGTAACCTAGGGAAAAATTGTCAGGGCTGGCTACAGCTCCTGCAGTGCTCAGCCAAATTCTGCCCTTGTCTCCCTGTCCCAGCAAAGCCCCATATCAGGAGACCCCTGAGCATGGCAAGATCACACTGATGATTAGAGACCGAGGTAAGTCCTTAAAAAGGTGCAGTCAACCAAGAAAAATGAGCTGAAGTGAGATGGTTACCACTCACTCGTGGCTGAGACCCCACCAGAATCACCCAGTGTGCTGACAGGAGTCAGCCAGGGCAGCAGCTCCGCAGAGCCATCGCTGTGAGCCATGGGCACATTGCCTGCAGGGAGAAAAAGGGCATTGATTATAGGTGAGTGAATTAATTACACAAGCCATAAAGAATTTTATGAGCCATGCATTCAGGAGGGATGCTGCAGCAAAGAGCATTTACTACCAGCTGCCCTTTGCCAGGTTTGTGATGAAGAAAAGCCAGTTGCTTAAATCTCTTCTGCCACACTTGCTTGCCAGCTGGGACATGTGCCAAGCTCTTACACACCCAGAGTGGACTCAAAGTGGATGAAATACAAATATTCAGGAAAAAGGCCCAGAGCTCCCAGCCCGAGTGACTGTGATTTGTGCCTCTGTGTGTTACACCCCATCTCACTCCCTGTGGCTGAGCTTGTCTGGGTACAGAAATCCCTGCACCCACAGCTGCAAAAAACTGATGGAAACGGGGTCTTTTGAACACCCAGGATTCAAAAGAATTATTTTTAACACTATGACTTTTTCAAGCCCATCTCCTGACAAGCTGGGTTCCTTGCCTGGTTTCTGCTGGTAATTCAGAGCAGTCATTGCTGGTAGCTGCGTGAGCCTAGGTCACTGCACAACTCCAGGGACCCTGTTGTTGCTTCTTGAGGCACTTTGGAGACTCCTTTGCCTGTCCTACTCAGTTTCCTCCTGCCTCAGCATCCAGGGATAAAAAATAGCAATCTGGCCAGTGATACTGACTCCTGCCCCTGCACATGGCCAAGGTACCTGCAGAAATCTTGATAGGAAGTCACATCACTTCTTTGGTGTGAGCTTTTATGCAAGAAGTGAAGCAGATTTTTCCTGCACAGACAAAGCCAACGGTTGCCAATGCACCTACAACCTGGAGTGCTGTAGGCACGGGTTTGTAGCTTCTCATACAGGTGTGTGTTCACAAAGGTGCTTTGTAACCACCCAGCATTTATCCTTCCTTGAAGCAAAACAGCTTTTTCAAGAGGAATAGTCTGTATCCAGAATGAGGGGTCAGCCCCACCTGAGATGCAGCAGGAGCACAACTCTGATATAAATGAGTGCTTAGACACACTTGGGGAAAAATAAAAAGGCTTGATTGCCTCCCAAGGTAATGTCTTGAAGCGATGAGGAAAGAGTAATTTAAAAATCAGTCACCTAGGGGCAACTGTGACAGCAGGGAAAATACCCTCTGGCAGGAGCAGAGTGGTTAATTTCTTCAATTTGGGGTTCATGTGATCATTCATTAGCTCTCATTTAATAACGATTTGCTCTGTATCAAAGTGGAACCCTTCATCTTCTCTCCCAGGCAACTCTGCAAATATCAAATCTACTCTGAGGGCACTGGCAACGGGGATGCTGAGCTCTGGGTCACACCTGTGGGGAAACTGAGGCACGGGAGGGCTCAGGGTTGTACCAGAGCCCAGCAGAGCATCCTCTGCATTGCACCTCTGGGCTTCTACTTTCTCATGCCCTACCTTTTTCTGTAGAGCCAAATCCAGAAGGAAGAAGTGGAGTTTGCATGCAACAGTAGTTAATCACAGTCATTCCCACCTCCCTAAGCTCCTGCAGCTCCTTATATCTTTACAGGTAAAAAAGAGGGCAGGATTAACATAGGAAAACCATATAAAAGAAGCTGGGAGAACAGGTTTAGCACACACCTCTTATTTTTGAATGGAGGCTGTCCTCATACACTCCTGTCTGCTTCTCCATTGCTCTTTGAATGCTGGTGGGTCAAGAAGTGCTTTAGATGCTGCACTGCACCATGCTGCGTTGGGCTAAATGAGAGGGCCAGCGAATGAGAGACTGACGGTATGGAGAGAACTCAGGATGGCTTGGTCTGCAGTGGCATGTCCCACACCTGGAGTTCCAGAGGTGTAGGTCTGTTGCTGGTTCTGCAGGGCCTGGTCAGTCGGATGTGGACATCTCAAGTACAATGTCAGTGTACGGGACATTGAACCAGTCTCCTGAATCAAGGAGAGATTAATTCCTCCCAAAGGGACAAATGGTTGTAGAAAATGGAGGAAAAAAAAAAACCCAAACCACTAGTGAGGAAATAAATGCAACTGAATTATTCAGTTAGTGTCAGAAACCTCTTCCTGCAATTTGGCAGTGAAGATGTAGTGCACGTGTATCAACACTCTTTGGTAAGATCCTTAGGACACAGGTTTAACACAACAATGTATGTGTTGTCTTCAATGAAAGATTTCTTATAAGACAACTCTTTAAAAATTAAGCATTTATGTATGTTTTTATTCTGCATATATAACTAAGCAAAGAGTTCTTTGGCTTCCAAGAGACATATAAAACAGACCCAAGGCAGGATATTGGCAAATCCAACAAACAAAGGAATGCTGATATCACCTACTGCCTGCTCAAATGGGCAGAGGCACTGTGTTAAGCTGTTTCCCAATGGAAATCCATCTGACTGATGACCTGCTACCACACCCTCACAGGTTAAATAGCAAAGCCAATTGTTCTTAGCTGAATTTCACTTTTTCCATTGGTCTAGGTTAATTCTGTACTCCCTGAAAGCATTTGTTCTGAAGAAAGCCTTCCCTTTGCTTCCCAGCATTTTCCACTCCAAGTAAAGCAGAATTCAAGGCAATATAGAACTGCTACATAGGAAAAAAATAAAAAGAGAGCAAGAGTAAACGTTCACTGATATATTGTTGTGCCAACTATGGCAAAAAAGAACAGGAGACCTTTCCTTTTTTAACTGAACTGGAATGTTGCCTTGATGCCTTCATTATAGGTCTCATTCCCCACCTGAGAAGCAATGAGCAGCTGGTGACTAACACCATCCTGTTCTCCTCCTCTTCCCCCAAAGTCTTGCCTGTTCCAAATTCATGGGTAATTCACCTAGATGTATCTGAACATTCACCACTAATGCTATTGTTATGTCTTCATACAGGTTAAAGACAACTACAGGATTCACTGGACTGTGATTTTTTTTTTTCTTCTGAAATATAGAGGTGGGAGAAGGTCCCTGTGCTGTGATTCCGTGGTGGACTGTTCTTCTAGAGACACCCTGTCCAGGTGGGCTCATGTGGGATGGACACTGTCCTCCAGCCCTTTCTCTGCCAGGGACGTTACGGACACTAGGTGAGAGTAGAGGTGGGAAAATGGGCTGAGGTGGTGGCCAGCCCTTCTTTAGTGCTGCCAAGAGTCAAACTTCCTAGAGGGCACACTCTTCTTCCTTCATCTTCTGAAGTGTCTGTAGAGGGTTTCACTGTCATGCTGCAAGGCAAACAGGACAGCAGTTTCTGTTCCCTCTCTTCTCCTGCAAAGGAAAGGACACCTGGGATCGGTGCACTTACTTTCCCAGCCTTTGTTGGCCAAACCTACTCTCCTCAACCAGAACCAAGGGCCCTGGCTATCATCTCCAAGGATGTGGGTTTTGCTGCTGGCATAGCAGTCTGATGTTCATTGCACGGGTCTGGGTGGAAGAGATACAGCTCCTTTTCTGGTTCTTTTGGACTGTAAATGGGACTCTGTGCTTGGGCTCTACCCTCTGCTGCTCAGTGCAGTCTGGGACTTTTTTCCTGCTTGAGACCTTGTCATCTGGAAGGTGTGGGTCCCACGTTAACATACTATCTTGGTTTTTTTGAGCATATCTGCATTCTTGTATGTACACAGGTTGACATGTTCATTGTTATTGTTAACATTATTTTTTATTTTATTAAACTACTTCAAGATTATTTTTCAACCTTAAAGCCTCTCTGCCTGGTTCCCCTGTTATCCTCCCCTGGGGGGTTAGTGGTGGGAACATAGAGAACATCTGTCTATATTAAGCATCCGTCCCAGCCTTAAACTTTGACACTCCCTGGATGTATCCATGCTGCAGGGAACACATCCCACCAAACAGGCTGCTGGCCCTGTGACATTGCTCAGAAATGGTGGCAGCCAGACCTGTGTCGTGGTTTAACCCAGCAGGCAGCTGAACACCACGCAGCTGCTCACTCGCTCCCCTTGCCTGCTGCAGTGAGATGGGGGAGAGAACTGGGGAAGAAAAGTGAAATTTGTGGGTTGAGATAGATAAAAAGTTTTTAATAGGACAAAAAAGGAAGGGATAATGGTGATGATAACAAAGAAAGAAGAAGAAGAAGAGGAAGAAGAAGAAGAAGAAATAATAATAATGATAAAATAATTAGGATATAGAAAACAAGTGATGTGCAATGCAATTGCTCACCACCTGCTGACAATGCCCAGCCAGTTCCTGGGCCAGCTTTCCTCCTAGTTTACATACTGAGCATGATGTCGTATGGTGCGGGATATCTCTTTGTCCAGTGGGGCCTAAGTCCAAAGCATAGAACTGTACCAGCTACTAGGAAGAAAATTAACTCTATCCCAGCCAAAACCAGGACACCCTGAGGGCAGGAGCTTGCAATTAGTTTGCAGAACAGTTCATAGACCTGATGTTTGCAGGATCAGCTTGAAATCTCTCAGCAGGAGGAATCAATGGTTTCATCAGCTGAACCCCGTGGTGGCCACCACATAGCTCCACCGGGCTGTGCATTCAAGCATCTCATTGAGCTCAGGAAATTTATCTCTCAACCTGGTGTAACCTGAACAAAGGATAGAGCTTAAGCGATCCTCAGTGTCCTGTCCTATATACATGGGGTGTTAATTTCCTAGCAGGGTCCTGTGCCTTTGTGCTATGCTTGCACAAGTGCCATCAACTGGAGCATGCCTGGCCTGGAGGGCATATGCTGGGTCATGCCGGCCACACTGGTGGCTTGTCTGGAACTTGCTACTTGGTTTCCTTCCATGTTAAAGGCTTGGGGAAACACAGCATTCATCAGAAACTCAGCAAGATGGAGCCTGTGTTGCTGACGGCAGGTTACTGCTCTTCCTGGTTAAAGTCAGTTCTTTGAAAAGTGCTGTAGCTCTACTTATTATACCTGTGCCTTCATCCATTCATTTCTCTGCCTTTATTTGCCACTTCCAGCTGTTACACACCATGTATATGATCTCTGTCCAGATTACTAATGAATGCCTTGTTAGAGCAATAATTGGCTTCTTATTTAGTAGACTCGTAATGATTATAACTGAAGTACTATCATCCATAGGGCACAATCTATTTTAAACTGCAGTGCACAGGGACTGAGGTTTATGTTCCTTGATGTGATTTCTTTTCCTTTTGTAAAAGCAATTATGTGCATTAGACTGTATATTGCTATTGTTGAGTCCTTTTGCACGAGAGTTAGTTGTACACAGAGCAATTTATAAATGGCAATTCAAAGAACAGGCAGCAATACAATGCAACCAGCGAGTGAGCTTAACCAGAAAGGAAACTAAATTCAAGAATTCAGTGTGCTTCCAAGAAATTATCTCCTTTCACTCTGGTGATGGATTACATTGTCAAGAGATTGTGTAATATTCTTGGAAATATCAATAACTGGTTCTGTTGATGTACTCCAAATGCCAGCAATAGGGCTTAGCAGTGTGCTGGTGTTCATGGCTGGCTGACGCTGTCCAGGGAGGTTTAAACAACTTTCAGGTCAGAGCTTGAGGAATCAATTTTTGCTGCTCCCTGCATGGATTGTTGCTCTTTGCAGTTATTTTGGTAGGTAAAAGCAGACAAACTGGGGATCTCAGCTCCAATTGTTGCTCTGGACGGTGTTTGTGTGATCCAATCTCAAAACCGAATGGCCCAGAAGGCACGGGCCAAAGGGACTGTGGCATCAGCTCTGTCGCCCAACTACCTTGGTTAACACAAAGCACTGAAGACATTGAAAAAGTTGTACCAAGACAGAGCATTCACCACAGCTGCTTTTGAAAAAGATGTGGGAAGGGAGAATGGACTTTGCAAGATGCTTTTGTTCTTTAACTATGCAAGATACTCAATTTCCAAAAGCAGCTGGTGATCTGCATGCCTTAATTTTTGCCTGCTAAATCAAAAGCTCCTGAAAGATGCTTGACAAGAAGTATCAAACATCAATTTTCAATAAACAGGCTGCCTGGATGTCTAAAAATGAAACACACAAAATAATTGGTGGCTCTTAATCTTGGGATTGAGAACAAAAGGTGCTTGGTCTTGGGTCACCTGAAAACACTGTTCTTCAGCCATTTTTCTCCCAGTTTGTTCATCTTATCCATGTACCTTTTTAGGTCAAAAATTAATGGCATATACAGAAACTAAAAAAAAATTTGTTCTTACAGAAGAAAAAAAAAAAAAAGCAAGGCTGACCTTTCAGTTAGATGATGTTTCTTGGTTTTGTTGTCATCTGTAATCATGACTTAGTTACTTCTGGTATGCTTGAGGCACTTTTCTTTTGTGTCCGCTTTTGGAAATTTCTGCTTCACTTGTTCTATATTTCATCTCCTTTTGGTAAAATGCTTGAAAAGGAGTTGTACTCCATGATGGAAAGAAAAAGGTTTTCCCCCCAGCAGAAATAAATATCTATGTTCATGTGGCACCCCAGAGCTCTGCACACAGGAGGTTTTGCATTTATGTGGGAAGATTTCATGTAGGCTGCAGCAGATACAACAGGTTTCAGAGGCAACAGACATTGTCCTTGCACAGAAAACACATACAGGCTCTCCGGGGAAATGCAGAAACCAGAGGCATTTCCTGGCAGCAGGAGGGCAGGTATCAGTAGGGCACAAGCTGTCTAGGCCCAATCCCTCATCTGAAATTATCGGAGCTAGGTTAAAACAGATGATTTGGCAGGCATTTCAATCACAAAAATTCGTCCTAAGAGACATTTTCATTAAGCTCTTGTGATTTCTAAGTGGTGCAGATGTTTTACTGCAACCTACTTGGACAGTACTAGAACAAGGGGGTCTCAAGCTTGGATGTAACCTTCAGATGCTGCTGTGTGGCACATAAATACCATTAACATGGAGAATGAATTACTTTACAAGGGTTTAGCATGTCTGTGAGCCTCCTGTTTGCTGCCTATAAATAAAACTAACCTAAGTTTCCTGTTTTCTTCTGTGAAAGCTGTTTTAAACCTCCCATTCCCTTCTAATTTCTCACAACTGTGCAAACTTCATTATCTTCCTTAAGGCACTGGGAATTGGGATTTCCCCATGCTTACTGCAAATGCCAATTACCAGTGCAAAAAAAAAAAAAAAAGAGTACTCCTTTCCCCTGAAAGTGCCATTCCTGGGAGCTATTTGTTTTGAATGAAGAAATGTTGCAATAAATGTAATTAAGTTAGAATGGAACTTAATATATGGAAGTAGTAGTAGGAAAGAAGAATAGAAGCTTTAATTATACCTGATAGGGGCATGTGTCAGCATATCCAGAGATTGCCAGTTGTCCTGCCATACAGAGCAAGGACATCTGAAGTCCAAGAGGAGTTTCACTCAGTCCTCTTAGATACTCCTTCCACCTCTCTGAAGAAATAACCCATCCTAACATATCATAGATGTGTTCTTGAAATAATGAAATTGCAGTCTTCTTTTGCCTTACCACCTAATTTAATTGCATTGACCTATATTTAGAGGTGTCCAAAGTTAAGTTTCCATCTTGTCAACAATGGCTGCACTCATCCTTCTTTTCTCCATACAGCGTTCTCCTCTACTTTCCCACCATGTTTGAGACACCTTCTGACTCTGCTGCAAGAGCCTCAGGTAACAGTAGCCCAATGCCACAAGAAATCTCGCTTCTAGAGGACAAAAAATCTTCCTTACAATGTCATCTTTTCTAACTGATGCCTTTCAAGTATAACTAAAACTAGGTCAGTCCAGGATTTCTAATAGACCTCTTGTGCTTTTTTATGTTTTCACCTTGGGAGAACATAAAATCCAACTCCAAAGATTTGAATTCTCAAGTTCTGATGTTGGAAGCCTAGGCTGAAAAGAACCCCCTGTATGACCACAACAAAACTAGGAGCACTCTTGTGTCACTGAGACCCCTTGCAGTAAAGTGAGAAGAAAATGTGTCTATGCTTTACATTTTATTTCTTCTGTTAGTATGCTGAATTGCCTAATGGCGTCCCAAACATGCGCTAGGAAGTGCAGAAAATTGTCAATAAGGATGACCAGAAAAACAGTGGTTCTCCAGTTAATATCAGAATATTGAGTGGGATTCACGTCAGAAGCTAAGGCACCTATATTCAGGTGTCTACATGTCCCTGTTTCTTTGTGCATACCATGGCTAAGCTCTCATTGTAGTCAATAGAAATAGAGCCAACAGATACTAGAGAACTCTCCAGGTTACACTGTGATGGGCACCCAGATGAGGTTCGGGCACCCAGATGAGGTTCAGGTCCCCTGGCATCCTGGAGCTCTCAGGGTTCTCAGCTCTCAGTTGTAGGCAATGTCAGCAAGAGGACAAATGGTTATAAAAATGACCACAAATACGTGGAAAGAGCCTTTTGAAGGATATCATTTGCAAGGCGTTGTACAGGCTTTCTTTGCTTGCAGTTTCTGGGAGTATATGTCATTCAGATGAGAATGGAATTGAAGGTGAGACAAAAGAAATTATACTGTTGAACAGATTCTATGCAAATTATGGTTTCTACTGTCAATAGAAAGATGTAAATAGCAAATGCTTCAGTTGGTTTCACTAAGGATTTTCTCAAATGGAGTCCACTGCAAATTTCCATATCCTTTCCACACCTTCTTGAACTCACTCCTGTCTGATTCCTGTGGTGGACCCACGCCTGATGGGCCCTGGAAGGCAGGTACCTCACCTGCACCTCTTCTGCGGAGCCACCTGCAGATCCCAGTCTTGATTCCCAGCAAAATCAGCTCAAGCCCCTCAATTTGCCTGTAATATTAGAGGCTTGGTGAAGCCTCCGCCTGCCTAGCTCACAGCTGTCTGCTGCCCCTCTGCCACCTGCTCCAACAGCACCTCCTGGCACCCGTCTACCATCCTGCTGTCCTTGGCCTTGCACGCAGACACCTTCAGCTTTGGCTGCCAGGGAAACACCGAGCCTGGGAGAAGGTCACTCAGTTTTGGGAGCAGAAATATTTCTGCAAGTTTTGTTTTAATTGGTAAGCATAAATAAGTGGCAGAGTGTGTGACCAGCATGAATATTTCCCAGTAAATATTTTGGGGGCAGAAAAATTAAGTATCATTTAGAAAAATGTTGATTAGCTTCAGAGTATTAGTGAAGCAGAAAATTGGCTTGGAACATGATTGTTAGCAGCTATCTTGAGAGCTTTATCCATTTATATCATTATTTTCTTTACAAATGAGCTGAGGGATTAGCTTGCACTAAGCAGACTAAGGACACAACAAATTCCATTCAAGAAGGAGCAGAAGCATTTCTCAGTGGCTTAAAAATGGTTTTTCTTGTTAACTTGTCTGTTTCCAATGAATAGCTTCCTGGAACTGAACGTACATGGCTCTCTTCTCCCTAAGAAAAACTTTATCTCTGTTCTAGTAGGAAATTTTACATTTAACCTGCAGGAAAGAACATGGGAAAGGCACCCTGTCCCCATCAAGTTTGATTTGACAGGTCTCTCCACACCCTGTTTTCACTCCCTAACCAAACGCTGGTTACAAGTTTGCTGCCTTCCCCTCCACATGGCTCCAAGTACATAGTCTGTCACATAGCAGCTGCGTACCCTGTGAGAGAGATGTGTGGGAATCCTGCTGTATCTTTAGCCTCAGAGATGATTATTTGCAATCACAGTAACGTACCAGCCAAGGAGCTTTGCAACATTCATTTGCAAAGGACCCGTGTTGTAGTCTGTGAAGATCGCTCATCTTTTTATTACTATCTCAAATCCTTGAGTCTTTTAATAATCTTGGTTATAGTTGAAGATGAGAACACTTGGGCACGTAGTGTTCTTTCAAGTGGACAGGCCACTAATGAAGTTTGCTTTGAACCTGAAGGCACAAGTTCAGAGTCCTACCAACCTGACAGAGCGTCTTCATTGCAACTGTTGCCAACTCAGACCCAAAGCAAGCTGTTGCGGTGTGCGTGGCACAGGGTGATGCTGGTGTATAAGGGAGGGAGGCATAATGGGAAAGCTGAGGGCACTTTCTAGCTTCACCATTCCTTTGCTGTGTAAGCCTTGACTATCAATTTTTCTGTTTCTTTGAAAATTTGCATTAGTGATGTTTGCCTGTTTTATGGGAAACACGAATCCTGTGGCTTGATTCAGTGGCCTAAATGCTGTTGGGATGAAACAACTTGGTCATCTAAAGCTTTTCCATGTAGACCAATGGCTCCATAGCACGGCAGATACAGCACAGGTCCTATGGGAGTCCTGTGTCTTCCCAGGACACTGAGGTCATTAAAACCGATTGAGGTGACAGTGTACTGGGTTTTATGCATGAGAGATTTTCTAATATGAATCATGTCACCTATTATCAGCCTACCAGCAACTGTATGGAACAGTTTTCACCAGCTGATACAGTCCCATTCATAAATTATATACCTGATTGCATCTTGGATGATCATAAATACAAAGCTGTATACATCTCAAATGCTTTCCTGTCATTTTCTTCCCTGAATCTTCATTCAACCTTCTGTACTCCTCTATTCTTCATCTGTAGGGTGCATAAATTTCATTTATTTGTTGACTCATTGACTTTTTTTCCCATTGACCTAGAATCTTGAAGAGCTAAAAGATGATTGAATATCTGCATTCATGTAAAAAAAAGGTGGTAAGTAATCAGAGCACTGTGTAGAATACGAAAGTAGCATCTGAGAAGAGCAGGGGCAGACTTGCTGCCTTTTCACCGCAGGCTGAACTTTAAACTCCAGTTCTTCCTGTGGCTTGGTTTTCAGGATACAAACGAAATTACCATCTGCAAGCAGAACAGCTCTTATTATTGCAGCCTTTGGGTCAAATAAGACCACAGTGCTGGGCTGCATGGGTGCAGCCAGTCCGTTCTGTACTATGTGTGTGTGCGTATTACGGAATTCACAGGTGTGACAGTGTTTCCCAGTGTGGATGGACCTTCTTAAGAAAGCTGGGGATAGCATACGAGAAGGAGTAAGGAGACAGCTGGCTTTCAATGTACTGTGATAGTGCATTTGCAGGGGTTGGTTCGCATTGTGACACTTGGGGCAATAATGTCCACTTAGAAACAACATAAAAATGATCATATTGGGGAACTCCGTCAGACTGTTGATCCTAACAAATAGGAGGGAGAGGAGCTGTATGGTTTCTTTAGGAGGAATTAAGGGAGATAAAAAGTACCAACATTGCATTTCATTGTGTGGAATACAAATAGCTGTATTAATGGTCTAATTATCCAAAAAATGCAAGAGAAGATAAATCAGATTAGACTATCCAGACCAGCAACTTCTCTCCAACAGAGACCAACAGTGAACATCTGAGGAAGGGTGAAAGAATCATACCTGCAGTAAGATTTTCCCAGGATGCTGTCCTAGACCCCAGTTATTTGTGACTTGTATTGCTGCTGGACCAGAGATGATGACCTTAATGATGCTGCTCATTATCTTTGAGACAACTGTCATAGATCCGCTCAGTTGTTTCTCTGGCTGAAGAGTCCTTGTCTACTCAGAAATTCTTTATGCAGAAACCTTGTTACATATTTGATCATTCTGTCATCCTTCTCTGTAGTTCTTCCATTTCTATAGTATTAATATTATGTGTCACTAATTGTCAGCTAGAGGATCAGATCTGTTTTTGATTTGCTAGCATATCATGTTTTTCTTTATGTTAACTGTTCCTTTTCTAACCATTCCCAGTGTGTACTTCTCACCAAGCTGATGTTTTCATGTAACCATGTATTATAAACCCAAGAATTTTCTCCTGGTTGGTACTATCTCGCAGTCCATCATTACATAAGTAAAATTAGAATTATTTCTCCATTTGCATTGGTTTACATTTATCTACACAGAATTTTATTGCTTGGACAATTAGTGTCAAAAAGTGCTTTTGTAGTTTTTCACAGTTAGCTCTTTTATTTACTAGCTTAAATTTTTTTATCCTAGTTATTGACCTAGATTGCCCTCCTGTGATTTGAATCACAAATATCAAAAGCTGTTTAGTCTGGATGCAGCAGGTCTGAGGAAGCAGATCAGTTCATTGCTTACATCAGTCCAAAGGCAAAATGAACTCTAAGACCTGTACCTTATCTCTAACATCCTAGGTTTGTCCTTCATCTTCAGTATCTCAAGATGTGAACAAGATTTTTGTGATCAACATGTGGCTTTTAGACAACAGTTTGAAAAAACAAGAGGCTGGAATCAAAAGGCACGATACATCGCCACAAACCTGCTTACTCTTGGCACAGCACACATCCTCCTTCTTTTCACATAGAAATGTTTGTTTTCTACCTAAAAAATGGTAGTTGTTCTTTTAAAGAAAAATTGTTTTCAGCAGATTTTTCTTCTTGCAAATCTGTCTTAATCTATTGTTGTCCACAAAATAAACTACTTTAGCAGTAAGTACTCCCCTGACCTGTTAGATTGAATTCTCCTGTCTAGTCGTGGCTGCCCCAATTCAACAGCTGTCAGTTACTCCAGATGCATTTTTCTCGCTTATTGTTGCACTGAAATCATGCAGAGCATTTTTTTTCTCTCCTAGTGGTTGGGAAAAGCTTTGTTTTCCCTTCTGTCAGGGCTTATATCATACTCAGTATTTGCCCATCACTCGACTTTTCTAGAAAATGTAATGTGAATCTTCCTCTCCTGTGTAATATCTTCAGACAGAGCACCAGGGATATCCGAGTCACAGCAGATCTATTATAATTTTTTTGGTTTCTCTGCCATTCTTTGTGAAGTGTGTAATGCTGCTGCTGATAAATGCATGCTCCTCTCTCTAGATATGAGCAGGCTGATATTTAAACAATGCAGTATGTTCCCTTGGTCATTTTCTAAACAATTTTTCTGATGAAACTGTAAGGTCTTAGCCTCTGCTACCTCTAAGCAAACAACAGCCTGATGCAATTTCCACAAGGTATTATTTTCCATCCTTTGAAATGCTTTTCTTTGCTCGCTGCCATCCATCCCTTCTCTCATTAGAATAGACAATTTCTATTGTAATTTCTCATCCACTGTCCTTCTATGCATAATGACAATTTTATTACAAACCCCTATTTCACCTTGCTCGCTCCAGCAGCTCGTCTCATGTTTCTGAGACTGCTGGAACAACTCCCTTCTCCTGCATGGTCAGAGCGTGATCATGTGCTCTGTGTTATTTGCCTGGTATGTCCTGACAGTTACTCTTGACTCTGTATGAATGTGGGGTGTGTGCAGAGCTGGGCAACAAATGCCTAGAATGACCGTAACCCGTTATAACTAACAAAAACAATGCTGGGAATGTGTATCACTTACGCAATGCTGTCAGTAACTGTCAACAAGGTACCGAGTCCTCTAAAAATGGTCTTGATTTTGCATCCTCAAAGCCTTTCTTGTCTGGGGAAGAGTGATCCCTCCCTGGAAAGAACAGAAGCACAGTGGTACTCGAGGCACAGCACATGGAAGGGCTGTGTGCCGTACACAGGTGTGGATCATAGGGCTGGAAGCGTTTTCAAGAGAGTACAAAATTTTTCCCACTGCCCTGAAAATGGATCAGCTATAGATATAATCCTGGCAGTTAGTCCTAAAGCCCTCCAAAGGGGGAGGATTCACTGTCTGCAGGCACGTATCACCCTGCAGCATTGTCCTTGTCATTTGCTTGTTCTTCCAGACACACACAGAGCTGACTATTATTCCCTCTTGGAGTTACAAGTTGCACGTGAAATTGTTGGTGGTTTTGTACAATTGTACAGGTTTGCAGTTTTCCAGATAACACCTTGCCAGTGCCTTTCTTTAAAGTGATGGGCACTGGCTGATGTGCACATCACATCATTTTCCCGTGTGCAGGGTATTTGTGATCACTCCATGGCACAGAAATACTGAAGGCAGCACTCAGTGCTCTGGGTGGACATTTTCTTCTTCCAGGAGCTCCTACTCTACAAGCTTCTCGCTGTCTAACCTGCACAGTTCAGGGGCTTAGACTTAAACGAAAGCTTTCTTTCCTCTCATTTCATTCCAGCTTGCCTTTTCAGAGTTGTCTCTGGAAACTTGTGGGGAAAGTTATGTGATCTTTCAAGTGATGGCTACCACTAGGCTGATGAAGTGTAACCAAAGATGATGAGAGCATCAGTAACTGCTTATGTGTTTGTTCAGAGGGCAGCACATTGGTAAGTCTGCACACCTTGGGCTATGTTTGTACCCTTGGAAGATACTAGAACATGGCAAATCCCTTGGGGAAAAAAAAAAAGGAGGAAAAAAAAGAAAAAGATGAATTCTCTTCAGAAAGCCTAACAGCACAAGAGAAAGTAAGTTGTGCTATTGTCTCCATGGGGGTAACAGTGACAACACTGCAGAAGTAGAAGGTGCCCTGAGCTGCAGGGATAAGGCTGTAATTCTGTGCCATCTGAGGCCTCTGACTGCTTCTCTCTGGTTTTCTCTTCCCATCTCTCTTATTTATTTGGTTTAATATCAACAAGTTATGCTAGAGCACCTGGAAACTTAACAGAATTCCTCTTCTGATGGAAGAGAATTCCTTGTAGTCCACCCTAAAATTGCTTTATCTTCCTAAGTGTCCATGAGAAATGCACAGAGGTCATTTACCTCCTAATACTTCATTTTGGCTCAGATCTCTTGGGAACTGATAAAACCAGGAGCCAGTTATATTATGGCAGCACTTTTTCATTTGGGGATGTGCTGCTCTAATAAAACTGCCTTTCCTGCATGGAGCTTTTGTGATGCCATTAGCTTGCAAGGTGATCACCATGTCAGGTGGAAAGCAACAGCCCCACAGATTTATGAAACTGTCTGGTTTGGGGGTTTAGGGCTCAACTATAGGGGGTTCAAACACCCATCAGATACTTTTCCTCATCATTATGTTTATGGCAGTGGTGATGGTGAGATATCCAGTGTGCACAGAGGTGCTGGAAGGACCCAACATTGCTCAAGAGATGGACAATGTCCTGCAAAGGCAGTCCCACCTGAGGGCCAGGACCTGAGCATTTCGGTATGTAGGGTTTCTCTATCATTCCCACTGCTCTTAGGTGTTTTAAATGTTGGAATATTTTATATATTGAACCAGACATAAGAATGAGTCTGCTCTCTGCTTGTTAGGTCATCCCTCTGGATGGCAACTCTCCTGTCCAAATGACATCCACAGATTTACAACAAGTGTGCCTCACAGGCCACCAGATCAGTGAAATTTTGGATCTGAAGATGAATAAGAGAAACCACAAAGCACATCTACATGTACTATAGCCCAGCTCCTCAGAGCACCTCAGCCATTTCGGTATGTAGGGTTTCTCTATCATTCCCACTGCTCTTAGGTGTTTTAAATGTTGGAATATTTTATGTATTGAACCAGACCACCTCAGCACTGTGCAATTTCTTCCCTAGGTCTTGTTGTATACGGCGCTGGTACAGCCCAGGGGTACTGCAGTGACAGACTGATCCTGGTCAACATTTCCTCATGCACCGAGCTGCCCACTACTCTTCTTCCAGGAAGAAGGAGCATTTCAGTATCTGCATAGCTACGTCTCACTTAGTGGATCATCCCTTAGTGAGGATGTGGGCAGATTTTCAAGAAACACTCCTCCAAGTTGGTTTAAGTGACTTGTATTAACATGCCAGATGATTTTTGGACAAAAGCTCAATATGCTCAAGTTCCTTCTTATGCAGAAAATTTCAAGCGTATCTGCAATAAATTGTAACTCATGGTGCCTTTATGTCTTACCTTGGTCTGATTGTGGCAGAACTGGGAACTGAGCACAGGTCTTCAAAGTCTGAGGCTCAGCATTAAATGTCCATTCCTCTCTTTACAGAAAAGTTACTTTCCGACGTGCTGAAGGACAACTGGCTGGCTAAACCATACTGGCAGTATTTTCAACAGAGGTGGCTTTAAACTGAGTTTTAAAATGCTTTTGCAAACACCCCTCAAATGAAAATGCAGGTAAGGCTTTAGCAGATATATAAGTGTATGCCTGTTTTATGAAAACCTTGTGAGGAGCCCCACCAGACCCCATCAGCAGAAGACCTCCTCTTCAACCCCTCATTCCCACCACTGAACTCTTCCTTCTCATGCTGCTTGACTTAATCACCTTGGGGTGTTACTTTTAAGTAACGATAGTAATGCTCCAATTTTTCAGGTTCTTAGTGTAAAATTAGAAGTCCTGACATCCTTGTCTTCTTGCTCCCTGGTGCCATGGGTCTGCTGAGATAAAGAGAGAGGCAGAATCAGCGGCAAGCCCCTCATCAGGACAATATGTCTGTCAGCCTCTCTGTAATTAGTCCAAAGTTAACTGTTTTCCGTCTTCCAGAGTGGCCAACAGCTTCGTGTTTACTTCTCGCTGGAAAATTTCCTCCCACAGCCACCTGAAAGTGTCTGTGAGGTGCCTGTGACCTGAGGAATGTTTAAATTCACAGTGGCATGCAAATCTCCCCGTAAAACCCCTCAGCCTGACATCATGACGATTCTTCAGCAGTGTCTATCTTTGGCAGGAAAAGCACTAAAACAAGCTGAAGGACAATTAATTTAGATGAGGTTTCAAGCAAAATGACGGCACGAGGGCTGCAGCTTTAAAATTCCCACCTTTCATTTCTCTCCCCATGGAAGGAATTATCGCAGTTGTGTGCAGCTGTGAATAAAATGAAAAATAATAAGTAGGAGGTAGTTTCACACAACAAACTGAGGTGAGTTTTCAAGCAGAGCTGAACCCCCGGTGCTACAGAGCCCTGGGCTGGAGCCCTCATTTTCTCTTCTGTTTTCTTCCCCCCTTTCTGGGAATTGAATTACTCGAGTGACAGAGCAGTAAAGCAGGGTGCTAATACACAGACACTTGTGTTTAGTTTCCTTCTGCTATCAATTGCAGGAGACTGTAAACAATGGTTATAGGCCTCAGACATCCATAAGACTGGCAAAAAACCACTTTTAATTATTTTTTCTTTTTCTTTTTTTTTAGTGTTTATAGGACAAATTATTTACAGCAGTTACTACAGCCCATCTGAGCTCCCACCAGAGTTTAATGAACACTTTGTCACTGAATTCAGAGCAGCAGAACCAAGACTGAAACAGGAAAATTCAGTGAAAAAAGTACAGTGAAAAAAGTTCCACTTGCCATGAAGTGACCTGATTTAGACTGTATATTTTCACATTTTGGGTCTTAACAAGGTCTACGCATGTGATAATTTGGGTTTTTTTGTTCTGAATTGTCTTTGTTATTGGGCTGTGGGCTTTTTTTAACCCAAGATGACATTTCTTTCTTTCATTCTTCTTTGTGCTTATGAAACAGTACCATGCTGCCTGAGGCAGATGATAGTGCTGTTTGGAGGGACTATAGTGACTGAAAAACATGTACTATAAGGAAGAAAGTGGAGATTGGGTTTGGGATCAAGGATTAGGGATACTCCCTGTGTCCTCTGCATGGGAACAGGTCTCAGTTTGCTGACAAGCACTGTCTGTGTGAGGTGCCTTACAGTTACCAGCAGAGCCATGGGGTTACAAAGTTTATGTCTATTTTGCCCTTGGAATCCTAATGATTGTGGAAATGAATGTTGCAGCTCCATGGTTGGCTTTCTTCAACACATTTTTCCTAAGCCTGGACTGTTAATAATCCTTTTTGGCCATAAATCTGAGCTGTGCTGGGACTTCAGCCAGGCTGAGGATCTATGTGGAAAGACCTGTCATGCCGTATCTGCAGCTCCTGTGGAGAAGACTCCTTTACTTTACATGAATTAATGAAAGCTTTGTGCATATTTCTTGTAATGACTGGGGTTTAGATTCACTTTCCATTGTGTTTGTCTGTAACAAGTCAATGGGTGAGAGGGTGGAGGTGTTGGACCACTTTTGTGTGTGTTTTTGCCCAAGAGGGAGGAAAGTCTAGTTCTGCTGTTGCTGGGTAACTTGATCAGGGATTAATTTATGGGCGCTTTGGTAGAGTCCTAAGACCATCAAGAATGTCAGCATGTTAGTAATTTCTCTAATCAAGTAACAAAATCTAAACACCTGTGAGCTATTTAGTAGTGATCCACTATCAGTTGTCCCACTTTTCTAAGGCTGGTTTAAGTTTCTGCACCTTTAATTCTTACCCTTTCCTGTGTCCTGTAGAAATATCCTTAGTACAGTAATTTTTCTGGGAGCTGTGATCATTAAAAGATGTTTGCAGAAGAGGATTGGTTCTACAAGCACAGCAGCAGCAGCCTGGCTTTATAACTTGAAATAGCTCCTCTGCCGTTTCTATTTATTTGTGATAAGCAACAGTCAAACTTTCAAGGGCTTTTAGAGATAATTACTATTATTACTAGAAAACACATCTGTTCCACTGAAGGATTGATTAGTGCTTAGTTTGATTCCTGGGAATGTTCATTTCTTATTTTTAGAGCAAAGCCATGCCTCAGGAGTCTGAGTTCTCCAAAAAGAGTGTATGGGTGTAGGGCAAGATGGTTAAGAAATGATACCTGGCTTTCAAGAGGCTTTGGGCAGGACTTTTTTCTAAGGATTTTAAGGAAAGTACACTAGTCAAAAGTCAAGGTCCTCTGGATTACAGCTGTTAGAAGAAACTGGGTGGATCTGATGCCACCTCAACATTACAAGTGCTGTAAGTCTTGATTTTACATGCAAGCACAG
The DNA here is from genome assembly GCF_000703405.1 of Apaloderma vittatum. NCBI lineage: Eukaryota > Metazoa > Chordata > Aves > Trogoniformes > Trogonidae > Apaloderma > Apaloderma vittatum. The sequence goes on along the minus strand of NW_009728917.1, from coordinate 26,697 downwards.
CAGAAGTGGATGTTGCCGTGTTTAAGGGCTCTGATCCCTGCACAACCTTGGGCCCTGGTGTAATCATGTACTGGACATGCTGTCCTTGGGTGTAACAACTGCCTTAGCAGCAAGGAAGAAATTCTCACAGTAGAGGGGCCCTACTTGTGGTATCTCGTGCAAGGGATCTGTGGGATCCGCATTTAGGCCTTGTGCTGTTGAAAGCAGGAACGAAATTGGATCACAAGGTGAAGGTGATGGCTTAATGTGAAACCGGTGACACTGCAGACTGTATCTCACCATGTCCTCCTGCGTGCCCACGCAGTGAACAGCCAGTGAAGATCAGCATCACAGTATAGATAGTAACGGACATAGGGGAAATGGCCTAAAAATATGCACAGAGATGGGTAAATAACATTGTTAAATGAAGCAGAGGAGTTGGCCATGTAGGGAGGAGGGAGTCCAGCCTTAACCCCATCCATCCTGGGAGTGGCTCCTGGCACACCCTGCCCCAAGGTGCGTGGAAAAGTGCACACTCGGACCTTGTTTTTTTTTTATTGGCACAAACACAGCTCTGGACAGGCTTTCATCTCCTTCAGATCTACACTCAATCTAAGATTGTTTTCCCCCAAAGCATAGGATTATATTTTAGCCTTCAAGTGCTCTTACCAATCAAAATTCAGTCCCACTTCGAGTAACTCCGTAGTTGGTGAGTCTAACTATGATTTTCGAAAGAACTTGGGTAATTTTAGAGGCTAGATCCTATCCTATCTTTTATGTTTTTATCCTTCCAGTGCAGATGATCTTCATATATAAGTAAAAAGAGTCAATATCCTTTACACCACTACTCAGCAAATCCAAATGATCTGAATTTCAGAATGAGTCCTTTGTGATTGGCATGTCTTTGCTCATAGAAAAAGTGCTGAAAAATTCTGTATTATCTTGAAGTTTTGCCTTCTGCTCATATGATTCATTGATTTTAAGACTGCTAAGACACGGGAGGAAAAAATCCATCATTTTTTCTTGAAAAAAATGCTCTGAATATCCCTAGGCAGAAGCCAGCTCAGCAAAGCTGTGCCTGCAGTGCTATCAATACTGAAAACTTGTTTTAAAAGTGGATTTTTTTCTGTCGAAATAACAAAATACAATATTAAGTACACAAAGGAAGCTAAAAACATTGACGAGCTGAAGATTTTGATGCGTACCTTTCGAAACAGGGCACTGAGATGACCCTGACCTTTATTTCAGTGCAATCTGAACCTCCAAGAGATGGTACAGAAATTATGGTATATTTATTCAACATGTATCACATAGTTTAAAAATCAGATAGAAAGGCCAAAGAAATGTTAATTAAGTGGATATTTAATTTGCTTTTTAGACTTTCTACAAAGGAGCAAAGGAACAGGAGAGACCAGATATTAGGAAACATCCTGAATTTGGCAATGGGTTTTCTTTTCACATTTCCCGTGGCTCATTCCTTTCCCCTCTTAATTACAAAGCTAGAAGAACGCTGCAGAGGCAAAGACTCAATCATATTGTCCATGGTTATAAAGGAAGTGGTGTTATTACCTTTTTGCATGGATATCCCAAGCAGTGACTTAACTCATAGGAATGTTGACGAGTGTGGAGTATGCTTTTGAAATAGCTAGCTTAAATGAATATGTGTAACAATTTCCATGAGAAACCCAGTTTCTGCTTGGCCATGACAAGATTGACTCCTCCACTACTCAAGAACTAGGGCAAGGAGGTTGGTTTTCCACCTGCACATGTGTCGTGGCAGGAGGATCAGTGGATGGGGACTGGCTCTCCAGGCAGTGACCCAGGAATCTGGTCTGCAAAATGGCTTTACGAGACCTTTATGGGCTGTTTTCTCAGTGAACAACACATCTGGGTTTAGAAGCGGTAGCTTTCCATAGTATAACCAACACCCTGAGAAACTTGCTCCAAAGGTTGGAGCTGTCACAGGGCTTCTTCCCCTCCAGACAATGAGGGACCTGGTATTCTGCTATCCCCATTCCTCTGCTCTGCTCCTTATGGTGTTGTATTGACTTTGGCTTGGGTGAAACCTCAGCCCCTCACTTCCATCGGGGCTGAGATTGTCATTAACCAGCCAGAACCGCTCCTCCCTGACAGCACTGCAGCTATTGAGCACTGGAAACAAGCTACCTGAGCTACAATTATGGGTAGGAAGTAGCTGAGAAATAATGTCAAATCAGTGTGATACTGTTTGTGCCACACTCCAACCTGCAAACATTATTCTTCAAATAAATGATTTATTTAATGAATTATTCATCCAGATTTAATCTACTCCACCAATCAGAAGTCTGCAGCACCACAGGACATAAATGGACTATTGTTTTTTCAGAAATCTGTACCGAAGGTAACTCCTGGTCAGCAGCTAGCACAAGTAGATAGTGTTTCAGGCTGTGAGATGTGCTCCTGGATGTAGCTGAAGCAATGTCTTACTAAAGCATATTTCAGCGATCCTATATCAGGAATAAACCCATTTTCTTCTTCCCTGTTTATTTATCTATCCTTTATGTCCTTTATTATCTATCCTGTTACATCCCTATAAAATGTCTGCATGTTATACAAAATGTAGACTCCTTGCTCAGTGTGCAATAAGTCAGTTCTCACACACTCAGGAGAGATGTTCCTTATTTATTCAGGTTTGTGCAATCCTGAGTGCTCAGTGCATTTCCACAAACCAAGCACATCTGAAACAAGCTTTTGTGCTCTTTTTATACACAAAAGTTACAAGGTTACACACTCTCCTTTGTAATTATTGGCTAGTAATTTAAGTAAAATGTAATATTCACTGACTTCACAGTTTTACCCATACACATGCTCAGGGGGAAGGGTCTTTTTGACCTGAGCAAGGGTCTTTTTTACCTGTGGGTGTGATTTTTAGTATTGTAAAGAAGGCAGTTCAGTTGAGGATACATAACCTTCGAGTCTTTCTGACAAGTTGGCCTATTATTTGGGAATTTAATTAATGTATTATTTTCAAGGTCCGTATGGTCCTTGATGTTCCTTTATAACAGATGTCTTATCTTGATTGCTGTTATTAAGTCTAATTTTCTAAATATAAAACATCTTGACCTCATAAAAAAAAATTAATCTCACGTTGCATTACAGGCACATGTTGACAGCCATACATGGGCCCATTCTGTAACATTAGTTTGAGCTGTGAAGGTGTGCAAGCTCTTGAGCTGTTTTGCACCATCCATCCGAGAAGTCAGGTGAGAGATGGGGTTCATCGCTGCCTCCTCGCTGCAAAGCTCCAAACCAGTCCCTGTGCTTCGCCTCTGCATTCAGCATAACGTTGAGATCTTGTTTTGCAGGAACTCAGTATTCTCCCTCACCACAGTAACCACGCACCATCTCATCATTTATGGTGCTATTTACATCCCATCATGAGCTTTCTGGAGGTGGGAAAGTTTCACGGACACTCTGTTTGAAAATAGTTTCTCCTTTTCATTAGAGACTGAGTAAGCCATCTCATTTGCTTCTATTCTTGTGGCACATTCAACATGATAAATTACCTTGGCCATGCATAATGTAGAAAACTATCCCTCCTCTTGCTTAACACCAAGGCTACACCGGCTCCCAGCACTCACCTTAGGCTGGGCTTGTGGAATAGTACTCCTGCAAAGTTCACTTACCCTGAATACCACAGCTCAAATGGGATGTGTTGTGTGCAGGCACAGGAAAATCTTCCTTTACCGAGGAGAGAAGCCGCATCACTGGGATCACAGTTTTGCCAGGATGACACATTCGTTGCTGCATTTCACTGTCAAAGAGCTTGTTGGTGGGGCCATAGAGAGGTGCAATCGCTGTCTGACACTGCTGCCAGCAGGGATTGGTGTGAAGATGCACTTTGGTGTTACATCTGGAGTCTCCAGTGCAGTTCCAGTAGCTCAGGTCTGTTTGTGCATTCTGTTTAGTTACAGGAGAGCAACTTCATTTTAACACGAGCGGTCCCTAAATGAGGGATGTCTGCAGCACCCAGGCAACTGTTGCTTGCTCAGCCTTCTTTCCACAAAGCCAGGTATGCTGTAATCCTGCTCTTTACCTGGGGATAGTTTGGGTATTGCAGCTATTTAAGAGAACTCAGCTCCAGCTGGACATCCCCACAGATGCTCATAATGGCTCCAGGGTCCACGAGCCTCACTCATTTTTGAGCAAATTGAGGATCATGGAAAGAAAACGAGCTCTCCCGAGCGCTGTCATGGGCTTGGTGTTGACTGAGAAGCTCATTAAGCGATGTCAGCTGAGGACAGACTGGCTGGGTCACTCACAACCTGAAACCTCCAAATGACTCACACTCCTCTGTCAAACCAAGGAGTGTTTATTGGCTTGGTTTTGATGGTGACAGTCACAGACCTTATTACCTAGGGAGTATTTCACCAGCTCCAAATTGCCCAAGGACAAACCAAAAAGAAAAGCTGCCAGGAGGAAGGACTGGTCAGACATGGTGTCTGAAGCACAGAGATGTGCATTTCTGCCTTTGTGACTGTCAACAAACCCACTTACTGATTGATTGGCAGCGAGTAAGGGTAAACTCTTGTAGCTGGGATTAGATGGAGAAGGTTAATGAAGTGGCTGAAGGCACATGCTGGTGTCGACTGGGTAGAGAGGGGTGCAGCTGGGTCCTGACTAGGGGTGCAGAGCTGCCTTCCCTGCACCTGAAGAAATCACTGTGGTGCTTCCCAGGGTTGTGCACTGGAGATACAGAGGACACTCAGGAGGCAGAAATGGGGCCAGGCAGGCTCAGCAGTTGAGCAGGAACAGGATGATAGTTGCTGAGCCACTGCAGTGACTGAACTCTGAGTGCTGCAAGCTGAGTTTGTGAGTTTCAGGGAGGAAACAGATCTCAAGAGCTGTGTTTGGAGCTCATCTTCTGGCCACCACAAGAGCCACAAGGAATATAAGACACAGCCTTGCTGCAAACAACTCCTCTGCAGCTTGGAAGTGATTTTCCCATTCTCTTGATGCCAGGAGCACCACTGTCCAGTGGCTGAACAGCCTCTGCCACCCCCCATAAGGAAATTGTGCATTCTGAACCTGGCAAAATACTTTATTTCAGTTGGAACTTGTAGTTTCACTTATAATTGTGCTGAAGGAAATCTTCACTATAAACTCCAAAAGAGCTTTGTCTGTTTACAACAGACGGGCCTAGATTCTCCACTCTTTCACTAGTACAGATCAATAGTTACTATATTAAAGTCAGTGAATTCACATGGTACAAAATCAATACAAAGCAGAAAGGAATCAAATCCGTGTATTAAAGTAACAGATAGTATTTTGCCTGTCCTCATATCTTGGGTACTATTCCGTATCAAAGGTATTTTTCCCCTGTTGCTAAGCCCCCTCAGGTATTCACGATTTGCTTTTCATGGCCAAAAATATGTATCTCAGATTTTCAGATGCAGCATCTCAAGGTGTTCCTGCAAATAAGGATTTAAGGATCTTACAAGTTATCCTGAACTTCTGAATTTTTTGCTGCATTGCAGGCCAAAAAATTAGGCAAAACAAGAAGTGATACTCCACAGTAAATATAGAAAAGAACTATTCTTTGCTAAGTGGTGTGCCCACAGCAACATGAACAAAGACACTGCCTCCCTTTATTGTTCTCAAACATTCCTAAAAGGAATCAACTTTTATGTGAACAGATTTCCCTGACTGTAAACTAGATGGAAGAAAACAGAGACAGCGCACAAAGCGCAGCAGTGAAAACAGTGGAGAAAATACGTCAGGGGCCATGTTTTGTTTAGAGCTGTGCGGAAATGACCTGTAACTTTGGGACCTCATTCATCTTCTGCTGAAATTGGCTGGGATCTAGCCATTGCTTCTAACAGGATAATTCAGCAGCTCAGCGCTGGCAATACACTCAGAGTATCCTCCTCACAACCTTTTTGTTGTCTCTGGCCATGGCAAATGCTGTTGTGCTCTGCCCTTCCCCAGGATGGCACATGGCTTTGGTCCCCTTTGCCCACTTGCCTGTCCCTCTGCTGCCTTCTCATCTGCATGAAGCTGGAGCCTCTCATTTCTCTTCACTTTTCCAGCTCTCCTCTCTCACACCTGCCCCTTCTCACCCTTGCCAGACGCTGCAGCCCACGGAGGTTAATGGTGTAGCAGATATCCACCTGCAGACCATAGAGGACCCCACGCCAGAGCAAGTAGATGCACCTGAAGAAGGCTGTGACCCTATGGAGAGCCCACACCGGAGAAGGATTTCTGGCAGGACGTGTGCTCCTGACGGACTGCACCCTTGGAAGGGACCTGTGCTGGAGCCGTCTGTAAAGACCTGCAGGTGGTGGGAAGGACCCGTCTTGGAGAAGTTTGGGAAGGACCGTCTCCCATGGGTGGTACCCCACACTGGAGCAGGTAGGTAGTGTGATGAGGAAGGAACAGCAGAGATGAAGTGTTATGAACCGACCAACTCCTCATCTCACTGTGCCACCTGGGGGAAGATTGTAGAAGAGTGGAGAGTGAAGTTAAGCCTGGAAAGGCAGAAGGAGCTGGGGAAGGTGTTTTTAGATTAGTTCTTATTTCTCATCATCCTGCTCTGATTAACTGGAAATAAATTAATCTAAGTTCCCCAAGTTGAATCTGTTTTACCTCTGACAGTAACTGTTGGGAGATTTCCCTGTCCTTGTCTTGATCTATGAGCCTTTTGTCATATTTTCTCTCTCCTGCCTAGCTGAGGAGGGGGAATGATAGAGCAGTTTGGTGGGCACCTGATGTCCAGTCAAAGTCAACCCAGCATAGTGCATTTGCAAATTATTTTTTTAATCAGAAGTATCTTTGAAATTTCTTTTCTGACAAGAAAGAAAAGTGATGGCTAATAGTTTATCTTGTAACATCTTGTGGCTGTGGTCTCTTCGACCTACACCTGATGCAGTAGACTAAAGGATTTGAATGTTGGGGGAAGTTTATGTCAGTGTGAGATCATTAGACAAATATTTGGACAACAAACATATGGATCCAAAGCGGGCTAGAGCTGAGCCTCTCAACCATCAGTATATCCTTTCTTTTCAGTGAAGATGTGTTTTGGTCTGTGAAAGATCAGAATCTTCTGATGTAGCTGAACAGAGTTGCTCCAGAGACCTCCCGCAAAGAACTTCAAAAGGTTCTGCAAAGAAAGCAAGAAGAAGAATTAAAGACCAGAGAAAGGGATAATGTTGGCTTCTGCCTCGTTTTTCTGAAGAGCTACAGGTACAGACAGACTCAAGACAAACCACCTTGGTCTGTCGTAATCTATTTTAAAGGGTTAACAGCAGGCAAGACTCTGCCCTCATATCTTTAACAGGGACATTTGAGAGGTGCAAGCAAGTACTAGGAGGACTTGGGAAGATGAAGCACAGATGCTGTCTAATTCATGTGGCTCTTGCATTTTAGCTACACATTTCTCAAAGGTATTGCATGTCTTTCATCTTTGTATTTTAATAAAGAACAAATGGAAAAAAAACACCCAACAAAACCAACCAATGGACTGGTTTACTTCATCATTTTTATCTCCATTAGATGTGTTAATTGATTACTTAGCCCATATTCTCTTTGATTCCTTTACCATTATTTCCCCTGTATGAGTTTACAATCATTCAGTGAGACAGAAGATGAGCCCTAATCCCTTAAAGTCTGGGCAGCTTCAGTTCTCTGTAGTGAGATGTGCTGAAATGGCCTTTTCATCTCCGGGTTTGCATAAGGAGCAGGCTCCTCCTTGCTCAGGCGGTTATTTTCCACCTCTCCGACAGTCTCCAGCGCTTCCACTCTCAGTTATCTCTGAGCTGCTCATGGTTTTAGCAGCAACTCCCCACTGTCAGTGCAGAAGCCAGAGGGATTGTACGGTCCATGCTGAAGGCCAGGTTACCCCCAGCTTAGGCAGTGCAAAGCTGACCAAGGGATTTGTTGCATAAAGAGTGGAACTGATACCCTTCAACAGCAATTTAATTAATTAGAAACTGCAATTTAGGGTCTGATTCGTATCTGCAGGATGATCTCTCCATCCTGGTCCAGAGTGCTTTCATGCCCCTCGGGTGGCATACAGGGGAGGGACTGGCGCAGAGACAATCCCTAGCCCTGAAATTTGTGGTTGGGCATCACCTGTGTGGCCACTGCTCATTGAGTGTCTGTAGGGTGAAATTCAAACCTCATGTATTTTTATTTTGCTTCTTGTTCTACAAGCAAAAAAAAAAAAGTCATAAGGTAGAAGCGGAACTAATCGGACTACAAAAGTTGTTTCCCATGTGGTAAAAAACACACAATAAATCATGCCTGCCTGCTTTCTACAGATTCATCAAACTCACAACTGTTTCCCTTGGTCCTTTCACTGTGCTTATTTTGTGTTCATTGTTTCTCCAGAATAGCTTCTCTGTTTGCTTGTCAGTCCTTCCACCCACCTTTACCTCCTGTCCCGTGTGTGATGAATTTCCTTCCATGTTTTTCTTCTTAGACTGAACCTAATAATGCAGGGGACAAATGTGTTCCTTGCTTCCCAGTAATAAACTCCTCTTCCTCTCACTCCTTGAGCTTTCTTATATCAGTGTGCTGTAGCTACCCCCCTCCCATTTGCAACTGATAGACACTCAGAATTTCCTTCAGGATATTTAATGATACACAGAAGCATTCACTGAGAACATCACATTAACTTTTAAATTATTTTAATATTTTAAAAAAATATTTTGTTATTTAAAAAAAAAGACAGATGATCACTGAAAGTAAATACATTTATGAGAAGACTTGAATGTTCAGAGATTAATGACTGGAAGCACCATATCCTGAGCATTTCTGCCTTTGTAATTTCTTTGTTCATTTGAATTTTTATTTAGAAATTATTCCTAAATTCAAAATGCAGCACTGAGAGAAAGTTAGGTTCCCACCTGTTCTTGCCTTCATGGTTTCTGCTTCATGAGATTGTTTCCAGAAGTGCATTAGTTATACATTCTTGCAGAGCAAGTGTGAGTATTGTCTGCAAAAGCGCTTACCGTACCAGCCACTGAACATTAATAAATATGACACCTCTCCTGTTTTCTTTATGGAGTGAGGTTTCTGCATTAAGTCATCCACCAAATAGGATCACAGTTTCACAGTGACTGCTATGCAGTAATTGTCAGGCAAAAGCATCAGTTAATGAACGAATCAGTCTTTGGAACCCCCAATAAAAATTGTAATGCAAATCCCAACCCTGCATCCCAAGTCAGGTGGGTACTATCAGACTGACTTATTTATGGCACCCATTACGTGACAATACAAATTTAGCAACAGGAGCTGGATTTCTGAGCAAAGACCTTGTTCCCTTCCATATTTGGAGCAGCATGTGAGCTAGGATTAACAGAATAATGTGCAGATGACTGAGGCCTTTTTCTTTTCCTTTTCTTTTCTTCAGGACCGGTGTCATGGGAAGAGATCTAGTACCATCTGCTGAATGCAGAAGGGACCAAAGGATTTACTCTGTGATGGGATTCCTCATTTCTTCCAGTTTAGAGCGGTAAAGCCTTTTCACAGCCTTTTTCTTGAGCAGACCTAGTAGGTGGATATACATAATGACATACTTGGATCCGAGTGATATTCGATGGCATGCAATTTTGTTTGCCATTTTAGAAGTAGCAGCTGTAGCTTCACCCTCCAGAACTGTGGCTTCTCACAGATGGGGCTGGTGGGAGGAACAAGAAGGGTGCTAGACTGAGAAGCAGCTCCCAGAAGAAGAGCTTTATCCAAAAGGAATTTCAGCTGCATTCCTGAACTCTGAGCACTGATGGGAGCAGGAAAGAGAAACACCGTGTTCTTGGGCCAATATGTAGGTGAACTCGAGAAAAACAAGGTGGCTTTCATGTGAAGATCTGTGAAGACCTGACCCTGGAGCTGAAAGAGCTGCATCTCCAGAGGAAAACTCTTTCCTGGTGGTTGTACACGTGCTATTGCTGTCTGGAAACTCACGGTCCTGAGCAGGGCTTTGTGTTGGATGCACGATCCACTCCACAAACACTCCACCACTGCAACACAGCTGGGCCTCAGCCAGTCCGTTTGGTTGCTGATAACTTTGGCTTTGCTCTTATTAGCAGGGGGATGGTTGACGGCACCATGCTTTTAATATTAAATCACATGTTATGGCCTGGAGTTCGCTCATTAAAACTTTAGGGTCTCTTGTCTGTTTTTCTGAATGAAGAAAGTGAGAATTCTTAGTCTGGAAGGCTTTTTTTTGGCATCTTCTGTGACAGTCTCACCAGGTGTTTGGTGCATGGGGAGGAAGTGAGTAAGTGCTGTGCAGCAGCGTGAAGGGTCAGAGCAGATGGTGTCCGCAGGACACTGATGGCGGCTGTCTGCAAGGCTTGAAGCTGCTGAGCAGTGCCCTTCTCTGGTTTCAGCTGTATTGATTTCTGCACAACATCTGCACAACTTCTCTCTTCTGCTGTGTACAACCAAGTGCACCACCAAGGGCAGGAACCTCAGATTTGTGGGAAACTGAGAGATGCACATGTAAATGACAGTCTTCAACAGGGCTTCACCTTGGGCACTTACTTTGGAGACTGGATATATTTGTATGGTTTGCTTAGTTGTTTTTTTTTCCCCAGGCACATAGCAGTATGGTTCAGTGAACAGCTTTTTCTGAGGTATCGCTCTCATGCTACTTCTGCTCGCATTTTATGAGTTCATAGAACAGCAGCTGTTGACTAATGGGAGAATTAAGTACTGATGTCAGACAGGCTCGTGCAGCTTTTTCACTTTCAATGCACAGCCTGTCTGACCATTCAGCCCCCCTGGCCTACATGGGACAGGCTGTGTCTGTCTGAGTCTGCGGTTTGAAGAGTGCTTGCAGCTTTGCAAGCACTGAAGCCAGGTTCTGTCCATGCACAGGAGTAGTGCTTCAACTCAGACTTAAGACTCTTGGTTTTGGTTGGTTTTGTTGGTGGGTTTTTTTAATTTCCCCTCAAATGTGAATAAAGATTTAAATAGTAAGAGGCATTTCATTTTGCAAAATTTGAAACTTCTTTTGCTCTCTCAGGGTCATTGAGACCCACCATTCCTCTTGGTGGCTGCACATGACTCTCAGGAGCTGGGATGGACCAGCCTTTGCTCCCCCAGGGAGGTGTTTTCCTCCCTAGGTGGAGGGAGCGGCAGCAGAAAAGTTTAATGGTAAGCGCAGCGCTCCCAGCCGAGTGCTGTGGTTAGGGAATGTGGGCAAACCTTGCACTTGCTGTCCATGTTAAGGTTTGGTGGACTGTCCTCTCTAGCAATACCATGAATCTGGGACCACCACCAGCTGTCTGGGTGTTCTCATTCCTCCATCCCAGTCTGCTTGGCCAGGGCAAGGCTGTGCTATGCCTTCCTGCCACCCAGCCTCTCTCCATCAGATCCCCATCAGCTGCAAGGTTGCTCCTCCCAGGTTGCCCTTCCCATTACAGAGGCATTACTCTCCTCAGACACTTTCATTTAGTCGCTGAATATCTTCCTTCCACCTGCTCATTCTTCTCTTATTTAGCTCAAGGTGAACAGCAGTTAGAACCTGTGTCCTAGCAAAACGAAACTTAAATTTCTGTGGCCAGAACAGTGAAAGTAATTGTCACTCAGTTTCTGCAGCAGGAAACCAAAGCACTGCTTTTTCACACCATACTTTTGGCATTGTTGGCACTTCTTCCCAGTCCTGATAGCTTTTGGACCACACAAGTACTTTCGTTTTGATTTTTTTGTTGTTGGTTTCTTTCTGCACTTGTGCTTTTGAGCTGTTACCCAGGGAAATTATTCAGCTCCAAGACTTGAGTGTCTGACTGTGCATAGCATTGGCTGTTCTGCACCAGACCCTTGCAGCGTTGTGGTATGTATCACCAGTTTTAGGTGATGCACGTAATTAAGGCACTGATTAAGAGCATCCCTGGGACATTGTGGTTGTAAACATGGTTTGGCTTCCAGAGTTTATAGAGAGAGAGGCTCACCTGGATTATTGTTCTGAATTTCTCAGTTGTCAATGTTACTGAAGATGGAATTCCATCTGTGAATGCAAGAACTATAGTTCCTGATGAGTTTCAGTGACTGCTTGCATTTGCTTTGCTGCAGGTTGTCTGGATACTGGTGATGTGTCCCTTGTTTCTGCAAGGCATTATCTCCATAAAGACAGTTAATTATTGCAATATGTTTTTTCAGTTTGCCAAAACATATCGGAAGGAGTTTTTGGTGTTCAAAAAATGCATCGATGAAATTCTTACTAACGACTGCATATATTTCAGCTCAGTGAGTTTCCTGCACAACTGAACACACTGTGTACTTTCTGACATTTCAGCTACAAAACGCTTGGCTCTCAGTCAGCACATCTTGATGCAGCATTGGTTATTTATATGAGGAGATCACAGCCAGTGCTCAGAACAACTGCAGTAGCATTTAGTGTTTAGAAACTCTTCTCTCTTCTTCCTGGAAAAAAAACACCCCACCTTGATAGACATAAAGGAAAGCTTCACAGGCCAAAATACGACATAAAATCAAGAAGGACAAACCAACTACAGCCCGATCTGATAAATATTAGTTCTGCAAACCACAGTACTTGTGTATATCACTATGATGGGCTAAGTGACCTCTCATGAACCACGTGCTGAATATGAAGATGGTCCTTGATTCAAAATATTTACGCACTGGTTTTTATTTTAAAACTACTTTTTAGTGAGTGCTATGATTTTTGGCTACTTGAGGTAGTTAAGATTGGTGATGCTCGTGTCTTCAGTGGAACTGGGCTGCTGCTAACACCTGAAAGTCCTGCACTTGATATCCTGTGACCTCATGCTGAGGTCTGCTGCGACAAAAGCTCAGCGAGAACACAGATTTGGTGTGCTTGTTCGTTAGATGCACCAAGGGTTTGAAGGAGAAATCATTTAAAGTTAAACAAAACCACAGAAAAATGTCTAGAGGGAGAAGCGAAATAACAGTCTGATTAATTTCTTGAGGCTTTTATAATGAAGTTGAAGTAAAATTTAGAAATGTCATTTAGAACTGCAAAATAGAAATGTGACATTTTGAACACTGCAAAAGAAAGCATTTTGACTCATTCCTTTAAAAAAATGTAGTTTGGTGGAGGTTTTTGCCTGTCAATTCACTCTCCACCTTCACTGGCTGATCACAAAGCACTGTCATCTCCCAGCCCTGACACCATTTGGAACCAGGACATTTAGGCCAGTACTGGTGTTGTGGGATGTGGAGGTGAGTAATATTCTGCAAGGATCCTTGGTGTGGCCACATGAAACAGAAAACTTACAATTATCTCATCTTCCCCTTCACCCCATCACATGCAAAAGCCACCTCACGTGAGTGAGCAGGAGGGGACTCGTACTGGTGCCTGCTGCAGTGGCAATGGCAGCTTTGATGAGCAACTGGCAGCCACTTCTGGTGCTCACAAGCCTTCACAAGAAATATTTATGGGCTCAGCGTTCATTTGGAGTTGCATAGTGTAAAATACCAGTCAAATCCTTCAGCTTTTTCCTCCAGAAATTTCTCTGTTGACCTCCCAGACCCTGCTTCCCTCTTCCACATAACGTGTGGTTGGGGCTGCTTTTCCAGCCTAAAAGAGAGAGAAAGAAAACCATTTGAAAATAGCCTGCACGTACAAAACACATCTTGGGCACAGCTAGTGTGAGCAGAGGCTGCACGGAGCCTGCCACGGCACTGCTGGGAAGGGAAGGGCTCTTCTTCATCACAGCAGTGTGGGAGGACAGCTGGTCAACTACCTCAGCAAGAGTTGATGCTAACAGGAAGATAAGCCAGAGGAGAAAAAGAACTTATCGTTTCTATCTGGTAACCTTTACCCTAACTCTGAGCCTTGTCCCTTCCTGCTCTTGCTATTTTTTTTGATGTCAAGAGTAGCTGAATGGGTTCAGTGGAAGAAAACTGCTGAGTAAAGAAATAAATCCAGGAAGGTCGTTACAGGGATGACTGAAAATTGGCTTCTCTGGTGAGGAAAGGTCGCCAGCACCCTGCTGTGTTCTGCCTGTGGCAGCGGTATGGCATGTGCTTGGGGGTGATTTTTTCTAGGATGGAATAAATCCCATGGGAATCGAGATGTTTAATCAGCACCTTTAATGTGAGGCAGCATTACAGACAATTAAGGAGGAGCTTGCACTCATAAAAGCAAATGTGAAATTACTCAGGAGTGCCAGCAATTTGGGAGGAGGTTTGCAGAGTGCAGTGTTGGCAGGACATGAGTAGGCGATGAGGAGGAATGCAGGTAGCAAAGAAAGCTTTAACGACCCCTTGGGTCCGCTGTGCTTTTGATATTGAGGTTTGGGACCAAGTGCTGTATGCACAGGAAGCAAGGAAATTCTTTGTGTGTGCTGTTCCACTCTCATGCTCAGCCAAGCAGCACTCTGGATGTCTCTGTGCATAAATGCAGTGACATCAAGGATAGATGGTTGTGCTGCTGCTTTTGCTTTGCAGCCAGAGCACCTTGCAGGACCCTTAATTTATACATCACTAAAATAAAGAGGTGACGGGTAAGATAGCAGAGATTGCCCGCTTTTTAAGGAGAATTGTCAGCTCGCCAAGGCAGAGCATGAAATAGAAAGGGTCACAAACTTGGACATGGCAAGAAAGATTTAAAGCCCAGAGACTTTGCCAAAGGAGATAAAACCAGATCTCTGTCAAGCGGTGTCAGTTTTCCTGAAAAGACTAAAGAGGTAGATAGTATTTTTCTGTGAACAACAACTGCTCAACATCTGCATGTGTTGGGAGCCCATCTGCAAATTTCAATCTTTGAGATAGCAAACTAGCTCAAAAAAATGACACACAACCTGCTATAGAAGTTTTCCCATGAAATAGTGGAAAGCAGAGAATATTGGCTGACCTGGGATTTGATGATAGATGTGAAGAGCAGCACAAAAAGTTTCCTACAGCCTCTCCACATTCTCTTTCAGATAAAGTGGAATCTCACAGAGTTTGGAGGAAATACATCAGGAAGAGCTTGGTAGAGCATGAGCTCCCTGTACAGCCGTGTTTAATATGCATGAGGACAAAAGTGATCCTCAGCTGGATCATGACATTACTGGATGTTTAGAAAAAGTCATAAACCAGCCTACAATATCAGGGAAATATGTGACTATGGCAAAAAATAAGGGAAGCAGCTCAGTTAATTGCAGGCACAGTGGAAAAATTGGCAAGAAGAAGGGCTGCCATGAATATAAGACTACCCAGGATAAATTAGTTTCAAATTAAAATTACTCTTCCATTCTGTGCAACAGGGACACTGAAATGAAGAATCTGATTTTGGAGGTAGAAATATCACCTCTCTGTGTCTGATTTCCATGTGGGCAGGTTGACAAACATCAGGAATTTAGCTCTTTTTATAATCAGATGTGTGATGGGAACGACGTGCTAGATCTCAGATGAGCCATCTCTGAGCTGAGCTGAGCCGTGGAGGTCAGTGAACAGATCTGGTGGGCAGCCACCTCCTCAGTGACCACAGATGAGGTGAGGGGAGGGGCGCTACCACCCCAGAAAGAGCTGGAGCTGGAGCTGGGGGAATTCAAGTGAGGAGCCTGGCTCTGCTGAATGACTGAGCGAGCCTTTGCAGGTGGGGGGTTTATTCAGACAGGTAAGGGTGGATCTGAGCTATGCCCTGCAGATTTGTCTGTGGTGTTTGCAGTTTGAGATGTGGCCTGGCTGGTCTGCCAGGAAGAAATTTTCTGCAGCAGAAGCTTCACCAGACAGAAACTGCATTTTGGGGAAGGGAAGATGTGTTGGAACCTGTGCCTGTGCAAGGCAGGGAAGAACCTTCTCCATGGTCTGAATGTCCATGGCAAATGTCGGAAGGGAAAGCAGAGACCATGACTCCGAAATGTTGGCTAGTGACTGAAATCAGGCTAGTGGGAGAAGAAATGGGGCGAGGATGAAGCTGAGCTCCCAATGTTACCATCAAGCACTGCTGAAGTGCCATCCAGCACCTGTTAATGATCCTCAATAGATGGTCCAAGAGGCATCTTGATCAGGAATTGGGACATCCTCTCCTACTCTAAGATGGATACAATTTTGTTCTACACTGGTTCAGCCAAAAATTGGTACTGGGGAGAAATAGATGGCAGCAAACAATATTAAGTCACTTTGAAGATTCTTACCCAGTAGCATAGGCATATAGCTCCCTGGAGACTGTAGCAGGTTTTGGATTTTTTTTTCCTGCATTAGGTTTTAAACACTGCAAATAGAAGTGAACCCAGAGGATAAGGGGAAATCTGCCTTCAGAGCAGGACAAAGTCTGCAGCACCTTGAAATGTCAGCTTCCAGCCTGTGCATTGTTCCTGGCACATTTGGGAAGCTCATGAAGAAAGCATTGCACAGCATGGCTATTGAATTTCAAGTAAAGCACCTAAATCCCCTTCAATTTATTAACTGAAAATATCTTCTACCTTTTTATCTTCTACCTTTTCTGCATATTGAATCCATACAAAATCTAGTTATATAAATGCAAGCTGGGAGTAACTGGATTTGCTTGTTGGATGCTCTCATGTGGAGGATTTGAATGCTTTGGATGGGATCGAACAAGTGTCTCAACACGCAAAAGCAGCATAGATACACCTGATAAAATAAACTCAGTGGCAATGCAAATAGAAATTCTGATAAAGAGATATCAGTGACACCGGGAGAGTCACAGATACAATGGGTGAAATCCAAAAATGTTCCCAAAAGTGGAGATTTAAGCTTAAATGGCAGCTATTTTCTGAATGGCCACTGTCTCCTTGATTCAGCAAATCCAGCTTTTATTCCCTTGATTGATTTCAGCTGTGATGAGCATTTTCCATCCTTCTCAATTCACGTATAATGTCCCTAGTTCTTGAAAGGCCATGTGTCCACATTCTCCTTGAGTGGTCTTGCTTTTTTCAACCAAACACAAAGAAACATTCACAGCTGAAAGCATTCTCCACCCCGTCGATGGCTATGAGCCTGAAATTCGTTTTGTTTTCAGAAACTAAACTTTGCTTCTTTTAATGAATCCTTCACTTGTCTGAAAACAGTTGAATTTGGAATCCCAAGGTTCAGACAAACATCCCAGGCATCACCAGGCATGCATACATATGGCTGTTTCGTATTATTTATAAACATCAATAACATGCAAGTGCTTTCGAAACAGCACAGCGTTCTTGCTGTGAAGAGCTCACACACCAGTTGGGTAATGTTGTATGGATGCAGTAATGGGCATTACTATGTATCTTATTCTAGGTTTATGTACGTTGCATGGATTTCCTGGCAGTCCTCCTGTTAAAAGGCATTTGGGGAATGAATATGTGCTAAAAGAGCAATTTAGAAGTGTCGAGTTAAATGCTGTAGTGGGTTTCCAAACTGGTGAGATTATTCTGAGATCTCACATGACAGGTTTAAGAACTATTATTAAAAATGTATTTTGCTAATTTATGGATATTCAGTACTATGAAACACCTCCCAGCAAGTTCCTTTCATAAAAGCTTTTCACATAACAGGCAGAGCCTGCCTCAGTATCTTCAATAGCTCATTTTAAATTGCCTGCAAACTGTGCACAAAGTGAGGACAACTCACACGCTCCTTACTACAGAAAATTTCAATCCTTTCCTGTTGAAAGACAGCTTTTCATATGAGCAGTTCTGGACGTGCAATTAGAGCCCTGAAGCAAGCACTGAGATAGGAGGACAAGTTGAGTGAAAGATGTTGAGTGGTCTCACTTTGTGATATTTATCCAATCTCCCCAAAATGTTTTATAAGGACTGACTGAACTTGTTACAGGGATTGTCACGGGTGTACATGGACTGTTTCATGTGCCTGGGAGAGATGATCTCAGGCAGTCTCTTCCTGCAATGGTGTGACTCATTCACCAGGTAGGGTAGAAGTCTGTAAGCAATATCACAGAACCACAGAACCACAGAACATCAGGGGTTGGAAGGGACCTCAAACGATCATCTAGTCCAGCCCCCCTGCCAGAGCAGGATCACCTACAGTAGGTCACACAGGAATCTGTCCAGGTGGGTTTTGAATGTCTCCAGAGAAGGAGACTCTACACCCTCCCTGGGCAGCCTGTGCCAGAGCTCTGTCACCCTCACAGTGAAAAAGTTTTTCCCGATGTTTTTGTGGAACCTCCTATGTTCCAGCTTGTACCCATTGCCCCTTGTCCTGTCATTGGACGTCACTGGGAAGAGCCTGGCACCGTCCTCCTGACACTCCCCCTTGACATATTTATAAACACTAATGAGGTCACCCCTCAGCCTCCTCTTCTCCAAGCTGAAGAGACCCAGCTCCTTCAGCCTTTCCTCATAATACGTTCCCTTCCTGTGCTGTATGCTATCTGTAAACATTAACAGAGCTTAGATACAAAAAAAAGCCCAACTCCAAAACTCATGAAAGAAAACTGACAGTGCCACCTAAAGTGTTTGTATGCTTCACCAGACCATGGCTTGTTTACAGACAACTGCATGTGGACTGAAAATACATGAGCAAACCACTATGAAAACTCAGAAATGGCAGCTGTGTGCATATTTCTCAGCCATCAGAGCCAGGCAATAGGCACGCAGGGCCCCAACTCAGTCTGCAAGGCTCTTTCCAGCCTAACTGGCCACCCTTCTGCTGGTCTACCAAGAGCTGCTTTATTCTGGGTCTTCCCCTGGAGAGCTACCCTGCAGAGCAGGAGGCAAGGCTGTCTGGCACATCTTCTGTGGTCGTGGGTACTGAACCCTCCCACCAAGTTTGTAACACACTGGCGTGTGTTGTGCAACCTCGTGCGAGATCAGCCCTTCCCCGCAGCGAGCGCAGAAGCTGGTTTCCCTCCTGGGAAGGCGGCAGAGGGAACGTGCTGCTGCTTTGGCCTGAGAAAAGAGCTCAGCCAACTTGCTATAAATTGCTCCATGTTGTTTGTACTCCGCACATTTCTCATCGTGAAAGGAGACATAATAAACATGCTTAAAAAAAGATTAGTGTTTAGGAGAATGGGAAGTGGGAATTGCTTTTCTCCCTCCTCAGACGACAAATTTGATTGTTGGTGTGGGAAAGTCTGTTTTGTAACAGCAGAGTGCAGCTGAGAAACATCAAACAACTTGAAAGGCAACAGATTTCTCTGAAGGGCACTTCCCTACCTCTGCCAGCATTGGGATTTGGACTGAAAATCTCAGCACTGGCAAGCACTCTGCTCTGGTTTGGACTGCTTGGTCATGTTGGTACTAAAAATGATTTGCTTACACATTTTTCTGTTTGGTTTTTTTTTAAAAAAAAAAATTTACATGAGTCTGACAAAATCACAGTATATGGTGTTGCCTCGGAATTACCAGTGTGGGATGTTGGGAATTGCTGCTATGAAAAGGTGAAGGGGTGGGGGGTGCAGATGAGTGAGAATCTCAGCATGCTTTCCAAGCAGGAGGGACTCCTGTTCCTAGGCAGTCCTGTCAGGAAGCAGGCTGGTGAAAACAAAACTAGGCTGGTGAAAAAAAAACCTGTGCTATGTTTTGCCTCTGTGCCAGTCCTAAGGACAACCCCAAGAACGTGGGGAACGCTGGCTGAGGTTCAGCCTCCGCAGACAAGCTCTACCCAGCCCTGAGCACAGTCTGATGTAGGAAATAGAAACCAGCTGGTGTCCTGGCTTGGGCTGAGAAGCCAAGACCTTTCCAAGAGAGGAGCTGTCTGACCCAGCAGGGCCAATCTGTAGGCAAGTCAGATGAAGAAAATTTTAGTCCATAAAGTCCTTCAATTCCCTACAGAGCAGAAAGAATAGGATAGCATAGCATAGCGCAGCATAGAGTACAGTAGGATAGGATAGGATAGGATAGGGTAGGGTAGGGAAGGGTAGGG
>NW_009728917.1:0-6911 GCF_000703405.1 Apaloderma vittatum | reverse complement strand
AGAATAGAATAGAATAGAATAGAATAGAATAGAATAGAATAGAATAGAATAATTACAGTTGGAAGAGACCTACAACCATCATCTAGTCCAAATGCCTGACCGCTTCTGGGCTAACCAAAATTTAAAGAAGCATTGTCCAAATGCCTCAAACACTGACAGGCTTGGGACATCGAGCACCTCTCCAGGAAGCCTGCTCCAGTGTTTTACCACCCTCTTGGTAAAGAAATGCTTCCTAATGTCAAGTCTGCAGTACTTCTCAGTATCCACAGCAACAGGTCAGACGTTTCCCAGGAACGTAAGTTTTGAACCAATGTCCTCTCTCCTGCATCAGTCCTCTGCACCTTGTTCCTCTTCATCCCCTGCAGACCTTTAACTCTGGAGACAGCCAGCCCTAATTAATGCACTTGCATAAGTGCAAGGTTGCCGGCTTCTTCAGAAGGACCTGGAGATAGTCTTGCCATTTATCTAAAACCTTCCAGTGGTAGTCAGAAAGGTTAGATCAAAAAAGAAGAAAAAATATGAGCTTTTGATATGCTCCTTACTTCCAATACTGTTACAAAATATTACTGAACTGAGATGGGGTGGTCCAGACTGACTTTCTGAGGTGACTTGCTTGAGTATTGAATCAAGTGACCTGGTATTTTAAATTCAGTCTTTATTAGCAACATTCTATGCCTCAAATTTTTGCTTATTGCTGTTAATTTTAGGCAATGATATTCAAGAAAGAGGAACCTTTTAACACTGAAAACTATTACTTTAAGGAAAAGCCAACTGAAATGTACTCTAGAATATCTCCTCAATAAGTAATTTTTCTGAAACATGTTTTGGAATCAGAAAACATTACAAAATGCAAATGCATTCATTTGGAGGCAAAATAATTTTAAGTGTATTTAGAAAGGTAGTGTAGACAGATTGATGAATCTCCTAAATGGAAAATGCTCTTCTTGCTGAAGACTTTACACTAGAAAAGAAAGGAAACATGGAAACACAGATTAAAACATCTACTTGTTGCTTAACTGAAGAAAGCCATTCTTTTGCAGAGATAATCTATACATAAGAGACTTCTCAATATTTGATGTTCCTATGTTCATTGGTGCTTCTTAGGCATCAGCCAGGAGACAGAGTGAGCAATTTGTATCTGCAATATAACAAAAAAATGCAACTGAAAATGCCAAGAAATTATGTTTTAGACACTTCATTATTTCTAAAGGTGATTGGAAGTCTGTACCTGGAGCAGTTTTTGTGGGATAATGATCCAAGTGGATGCTGCTGAGTATGTCCAGACAGGCCTATAAATCTGTAAAGTTCATGCTTCTTCAGGGAAGGTTTGGGAACACAGCACACATTCATCTTGACTTTATTTCTCATTTAAACAAAAATATTTCAGATAAGGATGCTCTCTTGCTCTCACATAAAATTCTAAACTCAGCTTCTGGTTCCTTTTACAGTGTGTGTAACTTATCTAATCTGTTGAAGAATGAGAGATATTTACCATTTTTATCTCTTTTCTAACTGGGGTAACAATCTCTGACAGTCTAAACCACCCATCTAGACTCCCCATGCAAATAAAACAACGGCCACCAGCTGGGTCTCCAGCCACGTCCCCAGTGACCAGGCAGGTCTGTGACCAAGGCGAGGGTCAGTGGTGGAGGATGGAGATGCAGAGCCCATGTCCCTCACCCAGCCCCTGGCCAGTGAAAAGCTCATAGTTTCCAGATGCAAAGACTCACCTTGTGGATGGCTCTACCCCCACAAAATCACGTTTCCTGGTGTTTTCCACATTTGTACCTGCTGTGAAGGCCACTTCTTCTGCCGCTCCATTAGGATAGCAGTTCTTTCAAAGAGAGAAGAGCTCAAGACTGTGGAGCTCCGGGAGTGTCTCACATACATCTCCCAGATCATAGATTCAGTCCAGGGATCAGGAAGTAATTAAGGGGAAAAAAGAAAATCCCTATTTCCTCAATAGATAGTTTCTCTTTTTGTGTTTTTTTTCTTTTTTTTCCAGTAAATCACCTATTAGCAGTGAGCTCACATGCCACTTTTCATCTGTATCCCAGGCAGAAGCTGAATCTATCACAGCACTTTGGGTTAACACAACCCGACAGGAGTCCTTTTGGGTGATTTGTGGGAAGTGCAGCCAAGGCTTGGTGATTAATTGTTCTAAATAGAGAGTGAGCTGTAAACAGGTTTTCTCGGCTCCTGCTCAGCAATGAGCATTCCCAAATTTCTGAGGTTTTTTTTTTTTTTTGGTAATTTTCTTAACTATAGCTAAATTTTAGCAGCAATCTGAATTCTGACATTTGGATTTAGATTAGAATCACGTCTGTAGCTTTCATATTATGATGATGAAGAGTTCATGGACCACTGAGGGTTTGCTCTGGGCATTGAAGCTATGTTTCAGGGGCAGATATGATCCTGGCAGTCTCCAGTCTTTAATACCCCATCTCTCTATAACAGCCCCAGGCATTTCCAAAATCCACACACCGGTGTAACACTGGTTTCTCCTCCTACCACTAGCATGCCTCTGGGCCCTTGTTCACCCTGGGATATCTCACTGCAGTTTTCTCAGTGCATATCATCGACCATTTAGATCAAGCGAGTGGTTTATTGTGTCGGATTTTTCTTTTTGGATTAGCAGCCTAGGAGTCCAAGCCTGCATTAATGTTAATGTGAGCATCTCTCAGACTCAGTCTTCAGGGCAGTAATTTTTAAACATGAGGAAGAGTGAGTATCAAAGCCAGTAGCATTTGAGGGAATTAAAATCAAAACTCAACCAGAAGCTTGAGAAATAATCACAGATCTCTAAGTGACTACTGGGATCATCCCCCAAGACCCCTTCTAATACAATTTCTACAGGTTTAAGTGATTCCACTTAATATAATACAAAAACATATAGACAGCTCAACACGACCGCAACAGAGCATGGGTTGTGATATATCTCCATACAAAGACTTCAGCTCGTTTCCCACTGAAACCTAGTGTCGGCCCAGGGCAACGACACAGATAAACTCAGCACTGACACTGAACTCAGATCCTAAACTAAAACTGCTGCAAACTCTGTTGACATCTCAAAATTTTCTTCTGAGAAAATCTCTCGTGACTTACTTGTTAGTTCAGCTTGAAGGTGATGTAATGAAGGTCCTTGTATGAGAAATATTCACAGTTGCTTTACTTGCTGCATGCTGCTCTGGTCTGACTGACCACATGGGGCTGTCTTCTTGTCCCAGAATTTCCAGTGACAGCAGAGGCTTTTTCTGCTGTTTCTCTGAAATCTGTAGAATGTTTTGTGTTCTCAGAGAAATGAAAAAAATTCAACTGGCTGTTTTCGTTTTAGGATGCTTTGAAAATATGAGCACAATTCTTTGAGTCCCTCCAAATTCTGTACTTGCTGCTTCATCCTTTGCTGCTTTTTGAAAAACTAAATACTGGGCTCAGAAAAAAACCAAACCACTTGCTAGTGCTCCTGTCAGTGCTGCCTACATTTTTCTTTCTTCTGACTTAGCCTCAGAAACCAGTGGGCCATTCAAGCAGCCTTGACTACATTTTCTCTTTGAATTCTCATGACAGAGCCCTTTGGGGTTTGCAGCCAAGAGCTGATTCAAAGGAAGACCAGCACAGCCCCCAACCAATACTCCTGCCTCTCCTCCACCCTTCACAATGACCACGTTGCTGGGATACCTATGGCGCTGTGTACCCTCGCAATATATCTGTGGGTCTGAAACAAATGTTTCCAAGCCTGGATGAGAAGCTCCTACTTCTTTAAGCATTAAGATCCTCTGGCATTAGGACTTGCTCCCTCTGTGTCCAGTGTTAGTGTTTATTTCTGAATTATGAGTAGAACCAGGCTCCACCAGGTCTATGGGTGAATGAGTGCCCAAACTGGGATCACTCACATCCCATAAAACCACCACTTCCCCACTCTGGGATGGGTTCACTATCCTCTGCTCTGCTTGGAGAGGCAAGTCCTTGTCAACCTTTACAGCCTTCCTTTTTCTTCTGCCCTGCCCCCTTTATCGTTTTTCCCACTTCTAAAAGCATTTCAGATGAGTGGGTTTAAAAAGAGCGTATATAATAAAAGGTGGAATGATGATCCCACAACAACCCATGAAGAAGGAAGGTGAAACCAGCCGTGCTCAGAGCTCTTCTTTGTTTAGTTTTGCTTTTTTTTTGTTTTGTTTTTTTTTGGGGGGGGAAGGAACAGGGTTAAATCAATCAGTACCTACTGTGCAGCTGAGCAGGATACTTCACATGCTAAAATTGTCCTCAGAAATATCAAGGGCCATCTGATAAGTGGGTCAAAAGAGGACAATTCATATTCTGTAAGACCGCAGAGCTTGGTGGATCATCGCTTCCAACCTCTAGAGCACAGGACAGAAAATATTCTGCAAGAGCATCCCTGCTCTGCGCTGAGACATCACTGCTTCAAGAGATGCGCACAGTTCCGATTGTAAGTTTTGGGCAATGGGGACTCACCATTTTCACAAATAAGTCTTTGCTTCTGTGCACGGTTGCATTCCAGGAAAATATTTTGACTCATGCACTTTGAGTCTTAGGCTGTCTAGTTACACCTTCAACAGGTCCAAGTATTCACAATGTTTCTGTTTGAGCAACCGGCTTAAAAAAAAAAAAAGCATTTTGGACCATGGAGGTTTCAAATTCTGTTCTGAGTCTAGAAACTCAGCAAAACCATTGCATTTGAAAAGTTGGTTTCTCCATGTTCTATTCTGTAACCTGTGTAATTCACTATTACTTCCAGTGGCTCATGACTTTAGAGCTAGAATTGACATAGTCTAAGAAATAGACTATAGGAATGACCTGAGTGATGTCTGGTTTTTTTTGAAAGGTCCTTAGCCTTAGACTAAGAAGCCAGAGAAATTTTCGGGGGTTAGCATGTAATTTAGACTGCAATATGATGGATAAATTTATTTCTTCAGGTTCATATCCTCTATTACAATTAAATCTAGTGTATTGTTCCAATATCTGATTGTATGTGGGACGCAGGGATATAGCCTGTACTGACTTGCAGTTTTCTAGGAATTAATGAAAAATATTTTTTTTTGTAATACAGGAAAAAATTTTATTACCACCTTTTTTTACTGCCTTCAGGGATCATCTGGAGAATTCTTGTAGCTACATGTCTCACAAGTATTTAAAGTAGAAAACCATGTAATAGCCTCTCTTTTTTTCTTCTTTTTTCTTCCTTTAGGAAAAAAAATAGTGTGAGTTGCATTAAATTGTTCGGTGCTGTGTGAGTGTATTACGTGTAAGTCAAACTTACCACAGGGAAGCTGATGAAGAGCTGGGAGTTTTACCCACAACTTAAACATCTCTCCCAATCATTCATCTGACTGGCATTTCTGGGAAAAGTCAGTGGTTTGAGGATTAGAGAAAACTCAGAAATGTGGAGGTGACAGACAGCAATGTTCAGGTGTGGCTGAGATTGCAGTGCATCTCTGCAGCTTCTGCCGTTAAGTGCTTCTGTCTGGGAAGATGACGAGCTGCCATTTTGCCATTGGGTTGCTCTGTTTTCAGACTCCTCTTCCCCTACATACGTTGAGAAGTCAAAAATGCTCAGCCACCCCTGTGCAGCGCTGAGGAGGCAGCCCCACGTGCCCAACAGCTGTGCGGCATCTTTGCCAAGAGTTGCTGGGGTCTCGTGGCACTTGGCAGTGAAGGTTAATCTGATCAGACAGGTATATGAACAAAGGTTATCACCTGACAATAACCCAGCACATCTCAGGCATGAGAAAGAACTCCATAAATCTGTTAGAAAGTATCTCTTCACCCAGGATGAGATTTAGATGATAGAAACCATTGTTTTGAGAACAGCTCAAGCATTAATTTCATGTTTGTTCTTTTTTTTATTTGGTGGGATGGGAGGGCACACAGCAACACTTTCTTCTTTAGCCCAAGATCCTGCTGGTCAAATGCATACTTGGAGTGAATTCATAAAATCCATGTAGAATAGGATATTTATTACAGCTATATCACCAGACAAGCTTTTTAACAGGTGACACACCGGTTCTTTGGCTACCAGCTATTCTTTGTAAGCAACGCAAGTGTCCAAAGGCAAAAATACTGATGCCATTACAAGTGATGTCTCCTGTGGTCTCAACAGGAAATCACTCCTTTGCAGCTGAGTATTACAGTAAATACAAAAAGCCTTACCACTGGCAGCTTCAAGTGTAACATGTATTTCTGAGTCTGGAGACAAAACAGCAGGCTGAACTTCCAACCCATAGTTTCCTGTCAAAAGCGTCCATCTTAAAGATGCCAGAGCTTATGCTTTTTTGCCCTTCAATAATCAGTGGAAATAGATGTTTGATTTACCAGCTGGATTTTTAAGTATCTGCTCGAGACATGAGACATGGATGCACCCTGCTCATGAGTGAGAGCAGTGCTTCAAAACACACCAGCTCTCGACTAGTACTAATTAGATCATATGTGGTTCTTATTTAGTTTTTGAAAATCCATCAGGCAAATAGCAGGAAGTCACCACCTAGACAAGTGCTGTCTGTTGGAAATACTTCATGTTTCTTAATTATTTTCAAGTTACTCCCTAGCAATTCTGCACTGCAAACCAGCCTGGCTGAAGCAATGATCACCTTATTATGGTCTGAAAGCATGAAAATGCCCACTGAGTTGGTGCTATTCTTCTGTTGCAGCCCACCCTTTGCCTGGTCATGGGCCTCATATGGGTCCCCACTCCAAACCTGGCTTTGGCTCATCCCTGTCCCCATTCCCACAGAGGTGCCCAGTGTCACTAGGCTGATGCTGAAGGCATTTGTTTTGGAAATGCTGTTGAATGAGGACAGAGTTTAGAGCCAGGTTTCTCACTCCCCATGAGGTTAATATCTTTTAAATATTTATATATTTACATATTTACATATTTATATATTTATACATTTATA
>NW_009728916.1:0-19682 GCF_000703405.1 Apaloderma vittatum | reverse complement strand
CTGCTTTCCAGCAGGACATCCCCTAATCTGCTCTTGTGCCTGGTGTCTCCTCCCTCCAGTACTCAGGCTTGTACCTGGTTCTACCCAACGGTGGTTTTACACTCGGCTTCTTGATCGTGTCCCTACAAGCTCTCAGTCAAGGGGCAATCTCTTCCAAGAACAACCGTGCCAGCCCCTTGGCTTGGGCAAGAAAAAGAAGGTCCAGAATCCAGCTCAACTGAACACAAGGTTTTGGAGAGACTTGTGCTCTAACGGTACTACTGCACCTCCCCAGTACAAGGACTTAAAAAGAAAAGAAAAAAAGGTGGGGGGGGAAATCTTAATTTAGAGACTATGACTTGTAAACTACTTGCCAGTTCTGGACCTTGATTTGTTTCCTTGGGAGCCTGCAAAATACAAAACTGGCTTAGTCACGCTACATCAAACTGAACAGGTAGTTTATCATAAATAGAGCATTTACAAGCTTCCCTGTAACAAACAGGAAAAAGCGATATCCTAAAAGATAGAAGTCAGATACGCACTTATGAAGTCAGCAGCAGACAGGATTACTTAATCTACTCATCAAAACAGCATCGTTACGTTGCCAAGTACAGTGCACTTGAGTTATATATCAGCCTGCTACACTCTCTTCAAGTAACGTGTTAATGCGTGGGTAAGAGGAGCATGGTAGGAAAAAATAAGGGTTCAGTATCAGTAAATACTATTAATCTTCTTCCTCAGGCAGGTGCCCCCAGCTGCTGGGCAATGCCTCGGACCACCTCCAGAACTGAACCCCCAACACGTCAACTGCACGCTGACAAGGTGCACACGAGTGTTTGGAACAAGGTGATTCACAGAAAGAAAAAAAAAAGGAAAAGAGACAGTAAAGTATTTTTCCTCTAATCAGTAGCAGAAAAGATGAAAAGAACATCCCAGTTTGAGATTACTAAAACGTAACCAATTTCAACGTGCAACTAACTTAAGTTAGTTCAAAATATTTTTAGCAATGATTTAACATTTATTTATGGTATATTCCTAAGTGTAGTGTTTCCTTTGTGTGGTTTCTGGATACCATCCAATAACTCCAGTCCAAAAAGCACAAACACAGCTGCATGCACACACAGACCAGATGTCGAACAAGCTCCCACGTATTTATGAGAGAGCTGTACGCAAAGTCAGTTCATAGGCCACAAGCAAAAACCCGCCGTGGGAAATAATTAAAATGGACAATTCAGAAAACTTTACAAAAATACTTCTTTTTATTAAAAGCAGCAATTTCAAGCAGAACAATACTCAGAATGTAAACATCACTAAGTTCAGCTCCAGCCCGCCGAACCGTTGAGAAAGTCTACACTAAATCCATCTACCGTACTAGCGAGTTAACAGACTATATTATAATTTGAAAATATATTTTCTACTTTGAATTAAGAAAAAGTAATTTATCGTAGTCTGTCCCAGCGCCAGATACTGGCATCATCACACACGGCTATAAGGATACTGCTATCCCTGCTAAAACTGGTTTGTCGAATGGCAGCAACACATTTAGGATGAGTAAGAGTCGTACACCTATAAATAAAAGAAAATTTATTCAGCTGCAACGTTAATTCTGCCCTTGCTCCTACAGTAGGGAGTGCTGTCTCACCAGCCTCTGGCTTACGTGACCCAGAAGGAACTGAAGGGCAACAGGATTATGCCCCTCATGGTGTATTTTGTATTCCAGGTGTGGCCCTGGGAAAGCAGGAACTGCCTGCTCACCCCATTTTCACTGACACCCTGACTGAAAGCTCATTGAATCGCGGCGTTCAGGACTTCATCACCGATGTTCTTTCCCGGCGTTAGGATTAAATATCGTAATTGGGCGACTAAAGATTGCAGCATTTTCAAGAACTTTGTATATTTGTGTTTTCATGTGTGTGTATATATATAGAGAGACACACATATTTATATTTTATAAAATATATGTGTACATAATTTAATATTTATTGTATATACAAATATTATTATTAATATACCAACTGTGTATACATTTTATTCATATTCCGTGTGTGTGTGTATATATATATATATATTTTATCTATATGCATTGGTGTGTTTATATAAATATGCTATAAAATTTCCCAGCCACACATGCAAGGAACTGAAAAGCCACTCTGTCTTCTTCACACTGTGCCCACAGCTAACCTTTTTATTCTCATTATTCTAGTTCTTTCCCCTGTTTCTCCTTTGTCACGTCCTACACCCACCCAGCGCATCTTCTTCAAGTGCTTTGTAAATTTTCCACGTAATTGGTTTGTAAACTTTTTGAGGAACAAATTTTCTTTTACTGTTCTCTACATATGGTGCCCAACACCATCTGACTGGGGCCTCTCAGCACAACTAAAATATTAATAACGAATGAGTAAAGCAATAAATGTTAACTGTCAGGGGCTGAGAATGCTTATTTACCTAGTATTACTTACATAGTTGTTAAAATAGAAAGTGACTACTACTGTTAAACGATTTCTAGACTTATCAGTAAAGGAAAAAGGAAAGTACCCCAACTCACTGTCTTAACAAAAATACAATTTAAAAAAGTGAGTACTCACTTGGCTTTATGAGGATCCTCTATTTCTAAATCCCAAACATAAAGTTTGCCAACCTGATTGCCCAGGGCAAGCATCTTGAAAAGAAAGCAGAGAATACAGAAGTTTTTAAATACTATCTAAAAAAACACAAGTTAGAGTTTTACACAGGCTCTATAGCTGATAAGTTATGTGTGAATGTTTGAACATGAATGACTTAATGGGTTTGTTGGAGGGGCTAGAAATGCTACGGAATCTGCCTCCTTTATTCCACTTTATTATCCATCTCTGCAGATGGGGGAAGAAGATACCAGTAGGAAACCCTTGACGGAAAATAAATATTTATTTGGTGCAACATTTTCCACCACGCAGAACCACAAATGAAAAATCTGGAGCTCTTCCAGTTTCAAATAAAGCCCTTTGCAGTGAATCACTCTATTTCTCAAACATGACATCAGATGAACCAAGACTTTCTGTTTCCCCTAACTACAAATCAATGAACAGTTAGGCGCCTTCACATACAGCAAAGTCAAAGCTCACGCGTACCTTTTGCCAGAAATCCATTGAAAACCTCATGTACCATATATCACACTGGCTGTAATCAAATCTCCCAAGTATGGTCACATTGGACTCACTGGGCTTGATTTTATCTATATCATCTTCCATTTTGCCAGGTTTCCAGCACACGATGGCATTTTCACAAGACTGGGAAAACAATGAAAAAAGAATAATCTCCTATATTTACTATTTATACTGCACGTTCAGTCTAACTGTAATTTTAACCACTGCTTATCCACACATCCTGACAGTTGACAAAATTCACGCTACACTCTGACACGGCACAGTAATTTCATCTAAGACCCAAATGCTAGCAAAACTTCTATTGTTTAAGATCCTCAAAACAAGCAAATAAGAGTAACGTAGCTGAAAAAGCTGCAACAATACCTTGGAAAGAATTAGATCTCCCAACCATCGTACACAGTCAACGTAGTTCCTATGTATGTCTCTCGTAGAGAAGTCAGGAAAGTGAATTTTCTGGGAAATAAAAGGCCTATGGAGAAAAATGCCGAGTGAGGTTCAGAGAAACACAGAAGCACAAATAGAATTTTTCACGGCCAGTTTTAACATATCTCAATGTTCAGAGGACAAGCTTGTCTTGTGGTTTAACAGTTTTGTAACAAAGCAGACTTTGTATGTGGGGATTTTTTATAATAATGGGAACAGTCCCTATTTTCATCCTGATTCCTAACTAGTTACAAGACTCTGCAGACACAGTGCTGAGCGAAACCACTCCTTCCGATGCTGAATGCAGCTCCCGTTGGCAAACACTTTAAGAACTGATCCAAGTTCAGTTTTCCTGATGCTGCTTCTGCAACATCTAAATCCTTTAATTGAAATGCACACGATTGAAAAAAAAAAACCAAACATCTTTTCTTTTTTAAAAAAGCAGGCTAAAAAAAAAAAGAAAAAAGCATCAATTAATATTTGGTAACATTACCAAAAAAAGCGAGAGTATTTTCACAGTTAGTCTCATTGCTGAACATGTTCAGTGTGTTTTAGACTCTTCAGTTCTCTCAATGGTTTAACTGGAAGTTAAGATTAAAAAGTTGAGGAACTTCATAAAGGAGGATTTATCTATCATGTATCTAATTGTATCTATGTTTAACTTTACAATTTACTCATATCTGGGATCAGGTCAGAGAACGATGAAAATTAAGGTTATTACTATGTCAAGTTTTGTCCCCACCCCAAAGTCAAATAACAAATATAATAATTAGTAATAACTACTCAATATAAAATTATTTGCTCCATTTAATTACACAGATTTGGCTCCCTCCTAGGAATTTTTAGGTGAAAGGAAGAACCGCCAGTGACATCTTTAAACACCATAAAATACAAACTTTAATTCAGAATTATAACAATTCCAGCCCTTTTCTAGTTAGCAGATAAGAAATAATTAAGGTATTTAAAAATAAAAGTCTCAAGACTTGGAATTTGAATTCAATAAAATTCTACAGAGGCCAACATCAGTAAGACATCGCTTCTAGAGAGACTCAGTATCCAGCACAATCCTCAGGTCACTCCCTATCCCCAAGAACTCCCACTTTAGACAGGAATTAACCTGGGCCATTGATGAGAACATTCAAGTTTTACAAAGACAGCCAAGAAGATGAAGACTACGTACCTGTTGGTTTTATTTGGGTTGTACTCATAGGACTCTTTGATGGCATTTATCATTCTCTTGGAATTAATTCTCCAAAGTTTTAGAGAGTGATCCATCCCACAGGACATGATTTTTTCACCAAGAAGATCATAATCCTACGTATACGAAATAATTTTGAGCACTCCCACCCTAAGCTGCATTGTGACGACTCAGTTTTTACTCCATCATATCCATCAAATCAGCGTTTTCTGCACAGACAACGCAGTAGAACTGCACATTTCAGAGAGAGAAATGCTAACAACCTAATCCTGCTCGCTGCAGAGAAGCACACTAACGTACCAATTCTATTTACTCTCTCTCAAGGAAGAGAGGCACATTCTACAGCTCTGACAGACAATGAATCTGCTCCTGGTGCTGCCCCCTCAGTAAACTCACTCGGTTTCATTTTAGGGAGCAGCTTCGGCAGGATTCCAGGGCTACTACATGGATGGTGACTATTTACAACCACAAGAGAATAATATAGTGTTGGGGTTCGCAGAGATGCAGCCCTCACCTTTCAGGCCACGCAACAGGAGTGGAAACAGTTCTTAAGAGCAGCACAAGTCAGCTCTTCCAGTGGACATGTGTCTGCTCACAGCCACTGACAAGCAGCCTAACTCACCTGAAATAACTTCTTTCCTTCACTACCATGTCTCTCAAGGCTTATTTGTGTGGTAAGACCTCGAGAACTTCAAAAGCAGGACTATCACAAAAACTTTTTTACTTTTTCTAGCCCCACTGAGCTCTATTTTGTTTAATTCTAGGCCACACTGTGAGAAAACCAGCTGCTGAAAGACACAGGAAGCAAACACCCGTCCTGTACATTGAGAGGTGGCCAGATGAATCCAACCACCTTCAATTTAACTTGTCTATTCCCTTAAAGGAGTATTTTGTACTTCGGAGTTTTTTAAGTAGCTATATTGTCCAAATAGTGCACAAGAAGATGAAAAGCTGCACATTGTAGGCTTACTACCCTTTGTAAATCTAAATCACTGCCCCACAGTCTTCCACTTACTGCACTTAACACCTCATCCCTGTGCCCTTCTACTCCTCCAAATATTGCAACCAGCGTGTCTGTCTGGATGTTCCACAGTCTCAATGCATGATCTATAAAGAACAAATAAAATTACATGCTGCTTTTTATACGTACAGACGAACAACATATTTCAGCTTAACTAAGTTTCAATAAAAGGTGCTCACATAAACATCAAAAAGGCACTTAATTCTTCTTCACTTGTAAGAAACAATGGGACTGCATTAACGAAAATTGCCATTATAACGGAACTATTGTTAGAGTAATTTTGCAAATCAACAAGTGTGCTCACTCCCAGCCCCCAGGGACAGCTTCTAACAAAAATATACTCGGATCTTTACATCATTCAAAAAAACAAAGAAGGGTGTGATCTGGACAAGTACACTTTTATTCAATCTTATCTCAAAAAATAATTGTATGCATCAAAACATGCTAGAATTCCTTTCAGCCACTCTTACATCACGATTCAGAGAAGTTTTGATTTTCCATTTTTTTAACCTTTAGAATATTATACTTTATGAACCACAGACTGGAGGTACGGGAGAAATGGTTTCTATAAACAATACATACACCAAAATCAATCGGGCCAATCCACTTCTTTAAAGAAAGTTTTAAGATATTTTTTTTTTGGTTCCACAAGTACACTGCCCCAAATTACAAGCACCATTAACTAGAAAGCCACATCGTCCCAAATATTATCTTTTTTTTCTCTGCTGATCTCTCAGCCAAGCAGTTCTGAGATTCCAATATTCCCCTGCCTCGTGCCCTCCCAGAGATAATCCGCAAACTCTGGAGTAGGTACTAAAACTTGTACTACTATGGCTGATGTTAAAATATGAGTAAAAAGAAAACCTAAAAAATATACAGAACTCAAGAAATTCAACGTTAGACTCAGAGCACAAAATGGACAGTTGCAAGCATAAGAGAGGTTCTCTGTTCCTATTCTCGTATAGCTTCAACATTAACATTAAATATCCTAAAAGTCAAAAGTCCCCTTATGTGAACATTTCCAACTCTTTAGCAGATCAAGTATTCCCCGACTCATCAAAACAGTCAAGATTATGAAGTTGTGACTCTTTAGACATTCTGGACAAGCCCGTAAGACACTATTAACAAAAACTCGCTTCTCCCTTCACTGATGTGCTTTTTCACACAAAGCCCCAGTAAAGTCAGAGCTGCTCCTGAGCGATCGATAATTAAAGTTTTCCTCTTTAACAGGCTGGAGAATGCGACACTAAAACATCCCCACTAGATGGCAACATGATTCAACAACTGAAAAAAATCTAATGGGGGAAGAGCAGTCCCAAGGTTCATGTTTCTTCTCACCTAAGAGCACTCTTCACAATCTCTTTGCGCCACAGGTGGAGTTATGTTTATTGTAGGCCATGGATTTAACAGGTACACGATATGCAGCCATAAAAGGGCAAGATCTGCTCCAGACTTTCGGGGTAAACTTGTTCGGTGCCATTCATAAAAAATTCATGGAGGTTTTGGTCATTTTCAAGACCAAAATCCAATCCAAAGTATCCTGATTTATATATATTAAAAAAAAAAGGTTTTTTTCCTCACCTTTGCTTACAGATAAAAGAAGATTTGGATCTCTTGGATGGAATTTCAGTTCATTGATTGCATTCCCATGGCCCACGTAGTGCTGAGACAGAATTCAGAGGGCAAGTTATCATTCCCCCTCATGTTTATATGGATTTAGAAGACTTGACTTTCATGCCTTACCAAAACATAAGCTGTACCTCAAACTTCGGAGCACTCACCTTTATGCACTGCATTGTAATAGGATTAATTATCCTGATAATACCCCTGGAGCCTGCCACAGCCAGAAGAGGATGGCTTGTATTGCTGTCATACGTCCACGCACAGGTATAGAAATTTTCATCTGCCTACAACATCTTACGTTAAGGAACACAGAAGAAATAGGAGGTTTAAAATTTTTTTTTTTAAACACATGATTTTTTTTTTAAGTAAACTTGTTGCTATTTTATGCAAGTGCCCAAGAGTCTGCTGGACCCAATAAGAAAAAGACAGATACTCAGTTATACATCTGCAAATACAAGCAACATCACCTTTTCCATAACAGCCAGTTTCCTCACTTCTGTCCTGTAACACACAAGGAACACTTTCTCTCTTTTGGCATCACTTTTCAATCTCTTTCTTGAGAACATCCTTAGACTGGGAATAAAACAAGGATGAATCAAAACTGAATTCACGAGTTATTATGTACCACGGGTGATTAACACAAGCTATTACCACTTCAGAGCATGAAATGTAATTCTTAGGCTTTACACCCAGTTCCAGTTCACAGGGAAACTGAGACGACTGCAAAGCAATGAATGTGAAACACTGCACAAAGAGTAGCATCAGGAAGATTAAAGTGACGGGGAATCAGTTTTCAAATATTTTAAAACAAGCAAGGTCCGTGAGTCTACATTTTGAATACTTTTTCAGTAAGACAGACTTCAGGATGTGGGACAGAGGTGAGATGTAGACCTAATGTAAGAAATGTGCCACACGAGCAAAGCATTCAACCACAGACAAAACCTTCATGCGCTTATTTCCTACAAAGACTTCATTTTTGGTTAACAGGAAGCAAACAAGCGGCTTTTTAACTTAAAAGGATACATCAGCATCCACATAGGACTGCAACAGACGGATTTCACCTTGGGAATGACATTCATATAAAGTAACCTGGAGGAAAAAAAAAAAGTGGGAGACGTTGCTGCTTCCTTTCAGAAGAAAATCACATGCCCCTGTGTATTCTCTGCCTGATGGGGAGAGGCAGTGTGCCTTTACGGTTTAGATCTTGTCCATCAACTGTTTGTTTCCAGCCGGTGGAAACAGTTTGATGAAATGACCACAGCAGTTTCAGTAAAGCACCTCTCCAGCACTTGTCACCAGTCCTTCCCAGATATTGAAATCTGTTAATTGAACTGTCTCAGCAAGATTAAACTCTATTTGGATTTAATTATTGCAGCCCTCTGTATTGTGTTTGTGTGGCAAGGTTTTGGTAGAGGAGGGGCTACAGGGGTGGCTCCTGTGAGAAGCTGCCAGAAGCTTCCCCCCAGTCCAAGAGCCAACACCAGCCGGCTCCAAGACGGACCCACAGCTGGCCAAGGCCAGGCCTGGCAGTGATGGCAGCAGCACCTCTGTGAGAACAGATTTAAGAAGGGGGGAAAAAATACAGTGCAACAACAACAGCAGCCAGAGAAGAGAGGAGGGAGAATATGCGAGAGAAATAACTCTGCAGACACCAAGAGGAGTGAGGAAGGCAGAGGTGCTCCAGGCACGGGAGCAGAGGTTCCCCTGCAGCCCATGGTGAAGACTATGGTGAGGCAGGCTGTTCCCCTGCAGCCATGGAGGTGACAGCAGCATAGATGTCCACCGGCAGCCCACGGAGGACCTCGCACCAGAGCAGGTGGATGCACCCAAAGGAGGTTTTGACGCCACGGGAAGCCCAGGCTGGAGAAGGTTCCTGGCAGGACCTGTGGCTCCTGAAGGACTGCTCCCCGTGGAAGGGACCCATGCTGGAGCAGTTCATGCAGGACTGCACCCTGTGGGAAGGACTCGCGTTGGTGAAGTTTATGGAGAATTGTCTCCCATGGGAGACACTGGAGCAGGGGAAGAGTGTGAGGGAGGAGTCCTCCCCTGAAGAGGAAGGAGGGGCAGAGACGTGTGATGAACTGACCACAATCCCATTCCCCGGCCCCCTGCACTGCTCAGGAAGAGGAGGCAGCAAAAATTGGGAGTGAAGTTGAGCCCAGGAAAAAGGGAGGAGC
This sequence comes from Apaloderma vittatum, assembly GCF_000703405.1. Classification (NCBI taxonomy): domain Eukaryota; kingdom Metazoa; phylum Chordata; class Aves; order Trogoniformes; family Trogonidae; genus Apaloderma; species Apaloderma vittatum. The sequence goes on along the minus strand of NW_009728916.1, from coordinate 10,118 downwards.
GGGGGGAAAATGTCTTAAATTGACTTTTTATTTCTCATTATCCTACTCCCAAGACGAGCCTGTTTTGCCCATGATGGTAACTGTTGAGTGATCTCTCCCTGCCCTTATCTCAATCCCTGATCCTTTCCTTCCGTTTTCTCTCCCCTGTCCAGCTGAGGAGCAGAGCAATCGAGCAGCTCTGGCAAGACTGTCTTTTAATGAGCCACTGATACCTTGTTTAATCTTAGTTTAGCACTTCTGGTAACTGCCAGGTGGAACAAACCGGAAAGGCTTCTCGTTTATTCACTACACTTGCACAGAATGCACTCCAGGAGTTATTTTCAAGACAGAAATGACATAGATCCTCATTTAGAAAAAGCCTACATGTTCGCTCCCCACAGGCCAGTAATTTAGCTACTGAGCTGCCTGGCATCATTGCAGACACTTCTCATCCCATTTTAGATCATACGTTTGGAAAGAGTAACGTCTAAGAGTAATTTTAGCAAGAAGATACACCCTCCTTATCCCATTTTATATTCCTGAAGGATTTTTTTTTTTTTTTACTATATAGGCTAATTCCCAAATAACTAACACACGACTTGATAAAACAGTCCAGAGGATGCAGCTCTCCCAGATAACAGATGATACACACTTCAGAAATAAAGCTTTTTACATGAAGTGTCCTGTGTTTGTACTAAACACAGGTAAAGGGATTGGTTGAAAAAAAGAATGCAAGCAGAACCACAAGGAAGAGCTTATGGTTAAAAACAGATTACTCACTCTGTTGCTGCCTACAGTGGCAAAAACGAGAGGATCACCTTCTTTACTGTGCCAGTTAAACTGGACTCCAAACAAAGGCTGACCATGGTCCTCCTGTAGATGTAAAGTTAGATTAGAGACCAAAAAAACACCAAAAAAACCCAAAACCCATCCTCAACACTCACAAGCATATTATTTCTGTGAAATTCAGTTGTGGTGGTAAACAGCTTAACCGATATGTTTTCCTCCTCAAACTACTAGGTTCACATTCAGTATAATTTCAGATAGGTAACACAGTTTTGTAACGTCACATTTTAACTTGGCTGTCTTAAAGAAGGTTAAAGGAATATTCTGACACCCCTCACCTTTCTTCTCCCACCAAGCTTTTAAACATGAGGAAGAAATGCCTCAGTTATGGCTAGAAGCCAGCAGAACTCAGCTGCGTTTGCAGCTTTACTACTTTGTTTTGCAATTTTCAATAAGGCAATCTCTGCACCTAAGGCCACATCTACATGTATTTTACAGTTATAATACTTCCACGCAATGATTTACAACTTCACAGAGGAGAATTATTAGGACAGAGAGGAATTGTACTGATACCATGGTGGAGAAGGGCCACATTTAACTATTACAGCACAGTTAGGTCTTGCAGCTCCATCACAGACACGACAAACCCCAGCATGTCAGAATGCTGCCGCAAAGTTCACGTCTACAAAATGTTTTCAGTTTGCCCTCACAAACATTTGCCAGAGAAATGTCAAGTATTATTTTTACACAGCTTACACCAGCTTAATAGAGAAAGAAAAGAGGCAGATATGTTTATGAATTGTGAAGAATATGGTGGGGTTTGTTAATAATTGATAACAGTATTTTGGCTTGTCCTGACAGGATGTTTTCAGCAAGAATAATGTTCATTAAAGTGCCTCCCCACAGGGGACTGTCTGGGACAGTGCAGGCAGGAAGGAAGTGTCTCACGATGGCTGTTAGGCAGCCCTCAGATGGCAGTGCTTCAGAGACAACCCCAAAAGTATTAGCCCTGGCCTATCCAAGAACCAAAGAACAAATCTGAGGAGGGAGTGTGGCTGGGAAGTCCAACACTATTCAGAAAGAGAAAAGTAAGGAAGTCTGGAAGAATTTAAGGTGTTATTATTTACTGAGAAAGGCAATTATTTGTTTTTAAGGGACATAGCAAGGAGAGCTAGAAAGGGAAAACAAAATCTTTCAGTGATAAAGAGGCTCTCCTGAACTTCTTAAAGAGAGGTAACAACTTTCAAAGCTGAATACAGATTTAAAAGAATTATTCCAAGTTTAACTCAAAGTATTACCCATGATAACATGAAAGAACAGACGAGTGGCTTTATGTGATGTGGGATATGCGATATTAGCAAAGGGAAAAGTAGCAAGGCTATTAGTGACTCCACAACAGAAGGAAGAAGCAGGTACTCAGCATCTGTAAAGCATTATGGTTTAACTAGAGATGAGCATGAGTGTAACTGCATGCCATAAAACTACATACAAAAGCCATCATTTCTAATGTCCAATAAAGTTACAAATTTTAAATACACTCAAAAAAAAAGCCTGCCTTGAAGAGAATGGCTGAGATATCAAACACAGAAGAGTTAAAAAAAAAAAAACACAACACCTCCCTCTAATAATTAGTTGGGTTTGAATTTCTGTGCTCATTCATACTGGTCAATACCGAGGATTTTTGACATACGGTACAAGGTTAACACAGGAGAAATGCATAGATTGTTATTGCTTTAATGCAGGGATACATTAGTGGGGTTTGCACTTGATTTTCCAAAATGTGCACAGTTTCTGATGAAATGGGAAAAGTAAAGATAGAGATGGTTTTTCCCCCTCAAGATAAAATATGTTTCCACCATCAGTTGTGGTAAGGTTGTGCTTTTCTAGGTAGGACCCAGACTAGGGTGATACACAATAAGTAGAGACAGAACAGAAGGTCATACTGTCTCTGTATTTCTATATTTGAGTACATACCCGAAGTATTGAGTAAGCTTTCTCAAAGACAACCTATTTCCTTGGAAAAATTACTCTGCAAGTCAAACATCTTCAGACTACTTACATTATCCACACTACATTCCTCACATGGAGTACTACAACCTCCAAGAGCCTGACCGTAACACTTGGCTGTTGATTAATGGTTGGAGGAGTCAGGTAAGGCTCTCACAGGAAGCTACTACGGTAACTGAAGAAGTTATGCTCACCTCATTTAAATTACCATCACCCTCACTGGCCAGAGACAGCACATAGCTACTCCAATAACACTTGTCGGCCTTAATTTTTGTCCTAAGAGACAAGTGGAGATCGGTGACAAGTGGAGTTCCTCAGGGGTCTGTTCTGGGTCCAGTGCTGTTCGACATCTTTGTCAGTGACACAGAAAACAGCAAAACAGCATCGAGTGCACCCTCAGCCAGTTTGCCGACAACACCGAGCTGTGCGGTGCGATGGACTCGCTGGAGGGCAGGGATGCCATCCAGAGGGACCTTGACAGGCTTGAGAAATGGGCCAGTGTAAACTGCATGAGTTTCAACAAGTCAAAACGCAAGGTCCTGCACCTGGGTTGAGCCAATCCCTGGCACAAACTGGGCACAGAGTGGGTTGACAGTAGCCCTGAAGAGGAGGATTTAGGGGTGTTGATAGATGAGAAGCTCAACAAGAGCCAGCAGGGTGCTCATGCAGCCCAGAAGGCCAACCCTGTCCTAGGCTGCATCAAGAGGAGTGTGGCCAGCAGATCAAGAGAGGGGATTCTCCCCCTTTACTCTGCTCTTGTGAGACCCCACCTCGAATATTGTGTCCAGTTTTGGTGCCCCCACCATAAGAGGGACGTGGATCTGTTGGAGCGTGTTCAGAGGAGGGTCACAAGGATGATCCAGGGGCTGGAGCACCTCTGCTATGAGGACAGGCTGCGGGAGCTGGGATTGTTCAGCCTGGAAAAGAGAAGACTCCAGGGGGACCTTATAACTGCCTTCCAATACCTGAAGGGAACCTACAGGAAGGCTCAGGAGGGACTTTTTGCAAGAGTGTCCACCAACAGGACAAGGTGAAATGGATTTAAGTTAAAGGAGAACAGATTTAGATTGGATCTTAGCAAAAAAATCTTCAGTACAAGGGTGGCAAGACTCTGGAATAAATTGTCCAGAGAAGCTGTGGATGCCCCCTCCCTTGAGGTGTTCAAGGCCGGGTTGGACGAGGCCTTGAGTAACCTGGTCTAGTTGAGAGGTGTCCCTGCCCATGACAGGGGGGTTGGACTAGATGATCTCTGAGGTCATAGAATCACAGAACATCAGGGGTTGGAAGAGGCCTCAAAATACCATCTAGTACAATCCCCCTGCCAGAGCAGGATCACCTACAGTCAGTCACACAGGTCTCTTCCAACCGAGGCCATTCTATGAAGAGCTAAACAACGAAGCAGTTTTTTAAACTTTTAGGTGCTGCACACTATGGTTATCCTGAGATGCCAAGTATGTCACAGAAATCTGACCCAGATGCTCGTCCAGAAGTAGAATTGTGAAATGCAATCTTGACCCTGGTGTAAAGGGCAAAAAATCCAGAGTACTCTGGTACTTCCTGCATCAGAGAAAGAATGCAGGGGAGAAAACAGACCTAAAATTGTTACAAAAGCAAGTAAATAAATAATCAAGTGTTTAGTTCTGCCCTTACTCACTTGACTCAGGTCAGAAAGTAAGACTAGATCTGTTTTTAGACTGAAGCAGGGAAGTTAATACTGAGCCAACACAAAAAATGATCACCTGCAACTACATGAACACATTTAATACATCGTCGCCCACGCTGCCAGAAGGGAACCAACTGATGACATGTGCATTTCCACTTCTCAGAAGTGAAAGCAAGCCAATATTGGCAGTGGGTCCGGTTACCTCTCCTTTACACATGAAGCTAGAACCTTGCCTGTGGTTGGTTACTGATTCCCAGCTCAGGGAACAGAGAGCAGAAACTGAGAGGCACCATGGGACTGCTAACAATCACCGAGCCTCTTAGCAAGAGCAAAGGGTAGGGTAAATAACAGCCTTATTCTAAAGGGAGCACATCAAAGCCAAATACACCCTGTTTGCTGAAAGATCTATAAGCAAAACACGTGTAGATGTATGTGAGGATGTGCATCTGTTGGCTACATGTGCTCATTTATAAATGACATTTCCATTCAGCCCACGGAGAGTAAAAATTTTTCAGTACATCTTACAGTAACTCCCTACTGCAAAGAGACAAAGAAAAAAATAGAAAAGGAGAGGTTTTTTATTTCCTGTCCTTTTTTAAGTTATATTTTTGTTTTCCTGGTGCTTAAATTTCACCCAAAATAACTTCCACAGTAGTGTTTAAAACGCATATTTAGCAAGCACTGAGTTTTTCAGGCTGAATCATAACAATTTAACATTCAACGGAGACAGTAATGGACATAATGGTTTCCCTAAGAGAAAAAAAAAGTAAAAAGCAAAAGAGGGGAAAACAAGAGTAGGAGAGTAGAAAACCACCTAACTTACACATCCCTAAATATTAAAACTAATTTCCATGTCTTTAAATCATGTTGACTCTTCATTAATTTCAGTATATGCACTTTACAACACAGTTCAAAGACATATAAACTCTAGGATATATGATGTGACATCCAAAGAGTCACAAATATCTTTCTGAAGCCATATACGACACTCAGTCATTAAGAGTTTATCTCCACAGCATCTGCAAAATCAGTACGGAAAAAGAGGAAAAAGAAGAGAGGTTTCCTCAGACACAAAGTAAAAAGGAGTTACCAAATTTGGCTGCTACCTAGGCTTTGTATTAACACGCATGTTTATTATTATTAGCATTCGTTTCAGTTCAAAGAGAAATGGGGGGGGGAAGATAATAAAACTACCCGACTTAGCTGAAACGCTACATTACTCCCTCCCAGCCTGACTGCACTTGCACAGGAATCTGTTTCCAGGCCCTGATCCAAACGCACTGAAGTTGGGGATTGCTTAACTCGATAGGGTGGTCTTTTGGGTCACCCTGTTGTGGGGCCTGGCTTGAGGCTGGAGTGAGGGAACGTTCTGTTTTCCCCCAAAGACACTTGAAACGTACTAAACCCTTTGGGACATTTAGTCTGCCGACAGAAAACAAACACACTCAGCGAAACTCAGCGCTTGTGAAACGTTTGGCTGCCGAAAGGCCTGCCTCTGCGACCCAAGCACAACTTGAAGCCACCAGAAGCCCTGTTTGCAGGGGCGATACATGCAAGCTCAGTGGTTTGAGCACGGTGCTGGCAACAACACCGAGGTCGTGGGTTCGATTTCCGCTCAGTCCCCATGTGTTGCCTGGTCTAGTCGAGAGGTGGCGTCCCTGCCCATGACAGGGAGGTTGGACTAGATGATCTCTAAGGTCCCTTCCAGCCTAGGCCATTCTGTGATTCTGTGAAGGAACAGCTGCCTACTCAGGTGAAAATGAAAGAACTTCCCTTCCTCCTTCATTCTGAAAGGACTGGAGATAATCTCTGTACTTCAAAAAACACATTAATATTAACATGTTGCCCCAGATATACTTGTGTCAGTTTGACTTTCTATCCCAATTTCTCTAGCAGCAAAGCTCATTTAGGAGGTTTCCATGCTCCAAATCTCATACTCTCCCTGCTGAGCTACCTCAGCATTTCAGGCAGGCTGAAGCCAAAGTTCAGAAAAAGCTACACCCACAGCTCAACAGTTAAGTGAGGGGAACGACAAAAACCTCTTAAAGCAATTCTGCAGAAAATATCCACTATGGAGTTGCACGCATCCTCTTGTTAGCCAAATATAAAGTTTAACAGAACTCCCATCTTGTTCCAGGCAAAATCTTCCCTTTATTTAGAAATCTTAGAAAAATCAGATTAGATGGCATATTTACAGCTTTTGCCACATGAAAATCCCCCACAGGGATGGGGCCCAGAATGGAAGAACAACATTCTGACAGTGTAAAAGAATCAAAGACAAAATTCATTCAGTCTGCTACCAGTGCAGAAAAAAAAAAGTATATATCATATATACATATACACAACATACATATATATATGTGTGTATATATATATAAAAAAAAAACATATGCAGGGAAAAAAATATATACACATATAAAATACCCTAAAATAAAAGAACAGGGAATAAAAACCATGAATCTACATCCCTTAATACCAGAAGATAAACATGAGTGAACACATAATCATGACACTCATGATAAATTAACCAAATTGCACTATATAGTATTTATGACAATTGCCAGAGGACAGAAAATACCTGATCTGGTAAGTGAGGAAAAAGCTACTCTAAGACTGCTGGGTTGTTTTGTTAGATTTTTTTAAAATAAATTTCAAGGGGTAGAAATATCTTTACAGGTTCTGTGCTTTGCATTAAGTTGTCACAGGTTTTGTTTTTTTCAATCTGTTTATCCAGCTTCTTATCTTTATCTCAAGCAACTACAGCTTCAATGAAATACATAATTATATCACACATAATTTTGCAAGCCTGTACTAATTGCAGCACGACATAGTGTTTCATATTTCTTCAGAAAAGTACTTCCTTCGAATGAGTATGGAGCATAACTGCATTCAGGTATTTAAAAACAACTATTCTGACACCGTCTCACAGTCAACATTAACATTGCTGCCAGCAAGAGGCAGCCAGCATTCCCATGCAGAAGCTCTGACACACCTACCTTTAGGCTATTTACACATTTGAAGGAATATTTGCACTTCTTTGACTTCCACTTTCCTTTCCCCCAGCTTTTTCTTCCTGGAGCATTAGGAGTGTTTGTTGGTGTATCAGGGCGTTCGGTGTTGGTCCCGCTTTCAATGCTAACGGCATCATCCTGAAAACATCGAAATTACACAGCGTGTAATAAAGAGAGCTGCCTAAATTCAGCTAATTGCGCAGCACCTGGCCTTTTCACGCCTTCTTCCCCTCCATAAGAACAGAGGATCTCCAAGGACCTGGTGTTATTTAGATTCACGTACTTAAATCAAGTAACAGCATCCCTCCCTAGAAACGGAACAGGAGTCACATGAGGACTAATCCAAGAGGGAGAGACATGAACTGTGATCTAGTGAAGCTTCCCCAGAATGCTAGTAGCTGCTCTTAAGAAAGTATCAAGCAGTTGCTTTCCCTAGAAAACATCTTTGACGTAGATGAAACGAGTACTTGGGAAGTACTGAAGAAGGAGGGTGGTTATGTAAAAACGTTGTGCTTAGCCAGATTAAGAACTCAGCCATTCTGAGACTTCGGTGTACCCTCAAAAGCATCAGGCACAGCACAGTTCTGCAAATAAGTCAGTCCTTTAGAAAAGGAAGGCCCACCTCTCCCTCCTGCTCTTTCCTACAGATCCTTGCTTCAATTAAAAGCTAAGTTAAAAAAAATATTAAAAAAAAATAAAAGAATCACTTGCTGTCTGGTGAGATAACTAATCCAAACTAGCTCTCAAACTACCAGCAGCCCAAGCTAATGTTGGGGAGAACTGAAAGGAAAGAAAAAGAAAAAAAAAAAAGAGAAGAGTGTGCAAAACAACTCAGTCATTGAGCAGTTTTAGATCAGCTTTGGACACTTAAAAGAAACAATTTCATATGCAGTCTGACCACAGGACGCTACTCAAAAGAACATTTCTATTTCCAGCATCACCCATCAGAGCACACTTCAGCTTCACCTGCATCATAACTGGCAACCCTGTGCTTCCATGTGAGTAAGTTCATCTTGCTAAAAATTAGCATTTTCAATTTTTTTTTTTTTCCTGGCAAGGTAGTCTGTTCACTTTCCATCATAGCGAGGGGAAAACAACTCATCCCAAGGCCATGGGATTGCTATATTTGAGCTAAGGGAGACGGAGGCAGACAACAGCCTGTCACTGGAAGAGATTAAGTGTAACGTGAAGATGCATCAGGAACTCCGCTAGGAATACGGAATAAGGTCAGCTATAAACACTAATACACTAATTCCCACCAAACATTTATTCTTTGTCCCAGTTTCATATCTGTATCATCAGAAGACGGTGGAAGCGTATCAGTCTTTGATTGCCCAACAAACAGAAAATCAGAGGAGAAAACTGAGAGGAGAAAAAGGAGGAAAGACAACACACAAGCCTTTAAGCGAACTGCCCAAACCTGGAGTCACTCCCTTCACACTGCACCCCAAAAAGAGCCTACCCTACCCTAATACGCATAACCGATTTTAACAATTTTCCAGTTTCTTCTCCTTTACCCTAAGAAATTTCAGAGCTTGCCAAATTCTCGTCTCCCAAGCATCTCTGCTAGCCAGAGTCACAATACTTCAGAAGACTTCTAAGTTTTCTCTGGATGAGTCAGGTATTGTCACTGGAAGAACACAAGGTACCTGGTACAGCGCAACTCTACCAGGTATCTGCAACTGTAACATAACTGACAAATTTGCAACCAGCATTCTTGCGGAAATAAACCCACACCCTTTCTCCAAATCAATACTATCATGCCAACTTTTAAGCAGAATCTCTGTCTTTCAGCAATAGTGGAATCCAGCAACAAACTCTTGAAAAGGGAGTCCCTTCATCATTGAGACTGGTCACATCCCGAATAACCAGAGAGCCCACATCTGAGGTCCGTGATAGCCTACAATAGACATTAAAACAAATGTTGTCTGTCACCGAATTACACTTGGATTCACAAGTGTAACAAGGCAGGCAGGCACACGTAAACTCAGCAGCAGTGGTGCAGTGCACATCAGACCTGCCTGTTGCCTCAAAAGCAGCACTTCCACGGGTTGTTGGGGGATGTGGTCCAGACCCCTCACTTTATGGATATAACCAGAAAAAACAAACAACACACTGCATAAAGGTAACACCCAACTAACACCCTCCAGTCCCATAACTACATAACATGATTGCTAGATACCTTTGATTAAGTTTGTCAGCATAAAGCTGCTCTGTATCGATCACATCACTTCTGTTCTGAACGCAAGATTTGAGCCTAACTTAAAAGATTGTAGCCCTCATCCCCTGCTGCCTTCTCCTTCTGGCACAAGCTTATGAGCACTCTCCCCTAACTGCTCATTCACCAAAGGGCTGCACACACACGGTACCCTGCGACCTGACGGTGAAGACGCACGACACAAAACTGCGAGAAAGATGGGAAATTTCGCTGCTCTGCGGCAAAAAAAAAAAAAAAAAAAATACAAAGTCTGCCATCTGACATTTTGAAGCCGACTTGGAGACAGAGCCCGCTCAAGAGTTTGGGCCTCAAATTCTCCCTCACCCACGTGGAGGAGCAGAGAGCGCCTCTCCCTGCCAGGGCCTCCCTCCCACGGCCCCTCTGCCGAGGCGGGCGGGCTGACACCCTCCTCTGTCCCCCGTCACCGAGGAGTCACCAGCGGGATCGGACGGGG
>NW_009728915.1:0-7428 GCF_000703405.1 Apaloderma vittatum | reverse complement strand
ATTCTGTGATTCTGTGTAAATCAGCTTGATTCTCATCCCCACCCAGATAGCTTCTCAGAAAGAAAACTCCAGATTTTGCAGTGATTATATCAGGGAATTCACACTTCCCACCAATTTGGAGGAAACCGAGACTTTACTGCAGCTCGTTATTCCAGAGCGAGGTGCGGGTTGTTTCCTCAAACGCAAGCTGCATGGCCACGTAGGAAACAAAGAACGGCAGCTTCTAGGAAGTAAGTGAAGAATGTGTTGTGATGGCACCACAATCTGCCAGAAACTCACCCCAGAACGAGGCAGACACTTTAAAAAAAAGCGGTACCTAGACATAAACGATGAAATACAGAGAGAAGTTGGAGAGGCAAACAGATTACAGGCAAGCTGCAAATAATTCACAGTCGGCAAAACTGAAAAATTTTCTTCAGGAGCCAACTGCATCTCTTCACCGACCTTACCACATGCCGTTAAGGCCTGCTTTGATGTTTCCAAGATGAATCAAAACAAACATACCTTCCACCCAGTCTTCCACCTGCTGCGCTCTCCTCTGGGCCATCATCCGGTTCCCCATGTTCCTCCGGCGCCTCGGCATCCCATCGCCGCGCTCCTCTTTTTTCCCCCCGCTGCCGCTGCCACATTCTGCTGGTGTTCCTCATCAGCTGCAAAAAAAGGAAACAGGGTCAAGATGACATTTGCGATCGCTGTTTGCTTCAGTTGTCCTTTCACAGATCAGCTTTCAGAAACATAGAATTGTCAGGGTTGGAAGGGACCATAAAGCTCATCCAGTTCCAACCCCCTGCCCTGGGCAGGGACATCCCCCACTAGATCAGGCTGCCCAGAGCCCCATCCAGCCTGGCCTGAAAAACTCCCAGGGATGGGGCTGCCACCCCCTCTCTGGGCAACCTGTGCCAGGGTCTCCCCACCCTCATGGGGAAGAACTTCTTCCTCACGTCCCATCTGAATCGACCCATCTCCAGCTTCAATCCATTCCCTCTAGTCCTGTCACTGCCCGACATCCTAACAAGCCCCTCCCCAGGGACACTGCACCATTTGCAACCAGAAATGCAATACCAGGGCTGAAATGCGAGATCGCCTCTTCATTCTCCTCCTTTTTTTTTCTTTTAATTTTTCTATTTTTGTTTACCATATGCACAGTCGTTTTCCCACGATTAAGTGGGGTCACACACCGGAACCTTTTTATTTGTGCACAGCACTATGCACAAAGAAATTTTATCTTGACAGCGGTGTCTCTTGCAATAGAGACCACCATAAGGAAAAAGCTGTAGCTATGTGCTGCTACTGTTATTTCTTTTGACAGTACCCCCACAAACAAAAAGAAACAAAAAATCACTACGCCACAAAACAAAGACAACCTCCTGAAAGTGCTCAAAAAAATATTATTTCCTTTTCCCTTACGCCAGAAAACAATTCCCTTTATCTGACAGGGCTAATAATTTCTAAGTTACTAAAAGGCAAGGAGCAGAGATACTTCCCCCCACCCTGCTTCTAAACTATTCTGTTTTTTTTTAATTTAAAAAACCCCACTTTTATTTTGTACTTGTGTAACCTAGAAGTAGAGTGCTCAAAAAAATATTATTTCCTTTTCCCTTACGCCAGAAAACAATTCCCTTTATCTGACAGGGCTAATAATTTCTAAGTTACTAAAAGGCAAGGAGCAGAGATACTTCCCCCCACCCTGCTTCTAAACTATTCTGTTTTTTTTTTAATTTAAAACCCCCCACTTTTATTTTGTACTTGTGTAACTTAGAAGTAGATTCTTCTGAATTCAAACCTCAGAGCACGCACGTTTCAGAGCGAAAGCTGAACTAAAACTCAGATAGCAAATCAGGATTACAAATTACAGCCGTAATACATACGGGGTCGCTTCATTTTACTAAACTGATTCAAACTGCAGGTCTCCCCACACAGGGAAGACAGAACACCAAGGGTCACAGCAGCTCTCTCTGCAGATGCTTCAGTTACTAATTAAGACCTGACAAATGAGGAAGATCATAACAGAGGAGCAGGTAGGAGACGGGATGGGAACGAGCGACTGACCGGCTCATTTCAGGAAAACCCTCTGCCAGGTTTTTTCTTTAAGATCTCCACAATCCTGTTGCTATCGACTAGGGCAGTCACGCCGAAACAATCAGATAATGGTAAAATTCCATCACCTTTCCTACCTGCTTTGCATATTCCATTGATAAGCGTAACTGATACTTGTGGACTTGTGTTGCTACTTGCTCAATCCTGCAAAGTATTAACTACTGTCCCCTAGTTCAGGTAAATATTCAAAAGGTCTCACAGAAAGCTACATTACTCATTTACTTAAGCACAGGACACTTTTTTATTGTGCTTTGCTGGATCATATTCCGACCCAGCAAGCGTACAAAATGCTTTCCACGCTTCGACCTCCAGCATCCTCCGATCCAAACGATACCTTCCTGAAAAAAAAAACAACCCACCCTCCTATTAGCATATCTCCGATCAGAAAATAAGGTTCATTATTACTACATCTACACGGCGACCAAAGGTGCGCTCGCAGCTCATCTCAGCACATCTCGATTAGCTTCAAAGCTCACTTTGGTGCTGATAACAACACAGCTGCAGCAGCACCGAGCTCAGCACAGGCTGCAAAGCAAAGTAACCCAGGCGACTCTTCGGCCAGCAGAGCCCTCAGCAGCTCAGGATTGCTGCAGCGACGGTTCGCAGTCCTCCAGCAAAGCCCAGCGCTGACACGCACCGTGACATTTTGATTTGAGTCACTGCCCTGTCACACGGCTGTCACCTTCTTGCTCTCACCCCCTGCCTTTGGCCTGTGGAAAGAAAACAGGTCTAGAATAAATTACAGAGTGTAGGCTCTGCGGATCCGATTTTGCCTCAAGACTTGCCCAGTATAACACGATATCATTTATTTCTCAGAGACAGACGTGTGAACCAAGCTATCCCGTTTCCTTGATTTAATTCTCTACGGGATACACAGCCATTACTCCACGTTCACTGGCGTTAAGAGGGCTGAGAAAGCAGCAAAATCCCCACCAAACCTGACCCATATCATGGTCAAACACACAAACATTGTCGGACAATACTTGTCAGACCTCCAAAATGGTCAGAAAGCATTACACTGCAAAGGCAGAGCAGCAGATCACTAGTAGGGACACCACCAAATGCCAGAAATAGCCTGCAAAAAAATCTTTTTTATACAAATGTAGTATTACTCTTAGCAAGTTCTTGAGACACACTGCAATTCAAACCTTTCACCCGATAACTTCGGTGTGTCTGCCTCGGTAATTCCGAAGGCGGTCCCGCACAGCGCGTCAGCTGCGCAGCGCCAGCGCTCAGTCATTCCGCCCGCTGTCCCGCAAAACGGAGACTGTTTTGCATTTTGTGAAAGAGGAATCTATTTATAAGCCATGTATTCATGTCAAACCGAGGTGCTTAACCCTCTCAGGGACAGACGTGTGAACCAAGCTATCCCGTTTCCTTGATTTAATTCTCTACGGGATACACAGCCATTACTCCAAGTTCACTGGCGTTAAGAGGGCTGAGAAAGCAGCAAAATCCCCGCCAAACCTGACCCATATCATGGTCAAACACACAAACATTGTTGGACAATACTTGTCAGACCTCCAAAAGGGTCAGATGAACAGCAAAAGACACCTGGACACTATGGATTGTCATTCAGCAGAAGAAGATACGCCTTAGTACAGCTTGTTTTCTTGCCCCTTCCTCTAGAGCTTCTGCTTTCAAGGCGTTCAGCTGGAAAGTAATTTGAAAAATGTGAATGCCAGCCATGGTATTTCCTCCCATCCTTCATGAGGGAGAGGAGAAAAGCATCATTTACTCTGCCTGTATCACACTTACACCTGACTGTTCTTCAGGGGTCAACGATTTGTCTACGTGGCTCCAGACACGTGATTTCTTGCAGTATCTACAAAGTGAAGATGTGCTGGCTCTCCCTCCGAACGGGAATTACCACAGATTGACCGGAGCTGCACACGAAGGGGAGTGACTGGTGGTTTCAATATAGAAAATATGCTTAAAAACTGGATTGACCATCAAATTTGAGGTCAAGAATAATTTTCCCCCAGGGTCTGGCCCTGTAGATATTTTTTTCCACCTCCTCCTGCAGCACAGGGCGTGGTTTGGCCACTGCCTTTATCTGAATGCATCTCTTCATTTTCCTGTCGCTGCAGAACTCTGACACACCAGCAGCACCCCAGACTAGCCAGTTCCCGCAGAGATTAGTCACACATGGACTAATTACACTTCATACAGAGCCATCTGAGTGAAGCTTAATGCTCAACGTTATACAGGTGAGCCAAGTGATTCCCACGTTGCTAGTTTGCACAACAGCAGGCAGGAAGAAATTAATTGAAGTCTTCAAATTAACAGGTAAAACAAACAAACGAACAAAAAATAACGGATGTCTGGGAAACAGATACGGGTTTATTTTGCATTTTAAGCTTTAGGTTTCCATTTTTTAAATCCCAGACAATACCTCTCTTCTGAGGACGGCAGGTTTAGTGCTGTGCTGAGACAGCAGCTCTGCCTCTGCATTTTCAGAAACACCAGCACAGTGCAGGGGCAGTGACGGAGATTACTTCATCTGACCTGTCAGCCAGCGCACAGCAGAGACTCTGGGAGACGCTGGTTAAACTATCAAGAGCCTTTCCCAAAGAGAAAGAGAGCAGTGCTCTGCTCCAAAAGCAGAGCTCTTCCCGAAACGGGATATGTGAAGCACCACTGTGGCATCACCACAAAGAATATCACAAAATCTTTCAGCGCCCAGACTTCCCAGGACCTAATTTTACACCCCCCAGGTAGAAATCTGCTCCTTTACACAGCTTTACAAATTTCCATTCGCTCACAGCCAAGAGGTTTGTTTTTTTTTTCTCTTTGCCTATCACAGCACATTATCTTCAGTTTTAGCAGATAAGCAAGTCCATCAGGGTAACACCTGGGCTGGCAAGTTTTGAGGCAGCCCAGCAAGACACAGCTCCCACTTCGGGACCTCCCTTGTCCTGCACCTACACGAAGAGAGAGCTCCTCCTGCCGCAACCTCGCACGTCAGAATCACAGAATGTCAGGGGTTGGAAGGGACCTCTGAAGATCATCTAGTCCAACCTTCATCCCAGCATACCTAACCACTACACCACAGCCTCAAGTGCTAGATCTACTTTTTTTTTAAACACCTCCAGGGTTGGTGACTCCAACACCTCCCTGGGCAGCCTGTTCCAGTGCCTCGCCGCTCGTTCAGTAAAGAACTTCCCCCGAATATCCAATCTCAACTTCCCCTGACGCAACTTGAGGCCATTTCCCCTTGTCCTGTCATTAGTAATTAGAGAGAAGAGACCAGCCCCAGCCTCACTACAGCCTCCTTTTAGGTAGTTGTGGAGGGCAATAAGGTCTCCTCTCAGCCTCCTCTTCTCCAGACTAAACAAACCCAGTTCCCTCAGCCGCTCTTCATAGGGCATGTTTTCCAGACCAGAGGCACTTCCGAGCACGCTGGCAGCATCCGGTGTCTTCCACCTTTGCGCTACCCTCACCTGTGAAAATCAACATTTCAAAACGCGACAGGTGAAAGCACACTTGGCTTCCCCCAGGAGGTGTTTTTTCTTAATACAGCTCATTGCATCACGGCCTGTTCACACACAGATATGCCAACTGTGTTTAAAAGTCGGTAATGCCATGGGTTTTTTTTTTCTCTATTCTCAGCAGAACAAGTCCAGGCACGTTCTTGCTGAAAACACTTCACTGCTCCAAATGACCTTTCAAAGGAAAGGCAAAATTATGGGATTTACCTCTTTAGCTCCCTTCGCTCTCCAACATAGGCAAGTCTGGAACATTTTTAAAAGGGCAATTCCCCATGAGAGAGAGCAAAGAGAAGCTGCTGTCCCAATCCTCAGACATTAAAAAGAAAAGGACAGGGCTACCACCCAGTTCTCGAGCTCAAGAGCCCCTGGTTTCAAATCCTTTCCATGAGACAACACAGATTTACTAGCAGAATTGCAGCAGCTTCCCTTTGCCTCGTAAGAAGAAGGAACAGGAAAGCAAATTCTTGCTTAAGTCTGAATTTTTCAGATATTAAATACACCATAGGCCCAGTGGTTTTGAAAAAGAATTTCTGCCATGTAAGGAGAACAAAGCCATCCCCACAACCTGAAATTCTGGAAAGGACTTTATGATGACAGAAATTTGTACATTACAGAAGAAATTATTTTAAAAACACATACAAAAAAAGTGCAAGACCAATGTGGTAGCACTAAAAGACACCACTGAAAAAAAGACTTCAAAATTATTAAATTATCCTAAATGTAAACTAACTTTAACCAAGCTGCTCAAAAGCAATATTAAAGCTTTTTGAAAATTTAAGACTATTTAAAACAAATGTTTGGGATTCAAGAGAGTTAGAATTTTGTGCGCTTAGAAAGAAAAGAAATCCTCCCAAGCCTCACAGCCTCTGATTTACCTAACTCATGACTCAAGTCAAGCTCAGGAAATTGCGTTATTTCCACCAGTCTCATTTCTCTAGGAGATGCATCACTCAGTTTTACGAAAAGCCCAGCTTTAAGTTGCTAGGAACCTCATAAAATTTCGCCAGTTTCCAAGCTCTTGAGAAAGAATTAAACCAGGTCTGTACAAGGGAAGGTGCAAGAGAAACGTGTTGGAAAATTTATTACAAGCCACACATTTTAATACAAAGTCCTTACCAATATACACTCTTGCAGTGGCACTACCGTGCTTATGCTAGAGATGTTCTGGTTTTTTCTCTTAAAAAAATTATGAAAGCTACGTCCCCTAAAATAAAAACAAACAAAAAAAACGCAGCCCCTTCCTGTAAGTGTTCAAGGCCAGGCTGAACAGGGCTTTGAGCAACCTGGTCTAGTGGAAGGCATCCCTGCCCGTGGCCGGCAGGATGGAACTAAACGATCTTTAAGGTCCCTTCCAACCCAAATCAGTCTCTGATTCCATGGTAAACCCTGGAAACTGGTGTTGCAAAGGTGTCAGTGTTTGTCCTGATTGAATATTTGAGACCTCGTTGCTAAATACTTCCCTTCTTCTGCTCTGAAAACACAGCGACGCTGATAAATTCACAGCTGTATCCAACTTCTTCCCATAACATTCAACTCATATCCACACTAGGTAGCTTCTACTACATTTCCACGCTGCGGCAGCGCACACGGCAGTGCTGGGTTTATGCCTGGACTCGACGATTTTAAGGGTCTTTTCCAACCTAAGTGACCCCATGGTTCTACCAGCTGGTCAGCAACACAACACTCACCCTGCGAGGGAGGACTGGAGAGGCTGCATCACCTGCCCGCTCGCAACACCTCAACCTAGTGTGGCTAACAAGCCCTGTCAACGTCAGGAGAGGTGGAAAAGGAGCAGAAGTCGGGAAATTTTTGTGAAGCGCAGGTAAAGCAGGCTGTCAGG